>NC_053024.1:302419919-302510460 GCF_003073215.2 Triticum urartu | reverse complement strand
CCCCCTAGCTAATTCCTCCCTCTCCCTCTCGCCAGATCCCGTTCGTCCCTCTCCCTCGCCAGATCCACCCACGCGCTGCCCCGACGCCGCCGCCCCGACCCCCGCCGGACTCCACCCCTGCGCCCCCACCACCGCAGCTCCCCCGCGCAGCCACCCCCGCTCCCCCACCACTGCAGCTCCCCCGCGCCCCGAGCCGAAGGAGGAGGACCAGGAGGAGGACGACAAGGAGGAGAAGACGACGATCGCCTCTACTCAGCACAGCCAAGCCACGCGATGCCGAGCCAAGCGCCGCCTCGCTCGCCGTCCCCCCTCCACCCGCGCCCGCGCCCTCGACGTCCTCCCGCCCAAGCCGAGATGTAGAGACATGCGAGTGGAGGAGCCCGCCGCATGTCACCGGAGCTTCAACGCCCACCCGCTGCCGGCGCTTCAACGCCGGCGTCTTCCTCCATTCCTCCATCCCCTCCCAGGTGATTCCTCCCTTCTCCTCCACCCCCTCCCCTGCAAACGCTAGGGCCATGGCGGCATGTTAATTTTAATGTACATCACCAGTCCATGTTAATGTTCAAGTTGTAGTAGTACAGAATATGATCACCTGCAACAAGTTTTAGATTGGAGGCATGTTCCTGCCAATTTTTAGTAATATGGTTCAAAGAGTGGTAACTATTTGGTCAAACAAACATCTTCCTGTCTTAATATGAATTTTTATTTTTGGTTATTTCTGAGAACTTTTAGTACATGTCTTTGTCATGGCTAGAAGCCTAGAACTTCTGACAACTTTGAAGCAAGAACGTTCAGAGAGATTATTCCATGGAATAGCTGAACTATAATACTATTATTCATTTATGATAGTTTGTGAGATACAGAAATAGATAAATTGAAGTTTGTAATGGTTAACAGCCAGACATGTGAATCTGTTCTTGATACTCCTTTTCCCTTTTCTTAGAATCATCATATACAAATTAGAAGATTTCTAACATCACCATATTTCAGGTTTCCGAGGAGGTAAAGGAAGTGAAGTTCAGACAGTGTAGCAGCAGCAACACCTCCAAGGTGAGAAATATGTTCCTATTTATCTTTTTTTGCTAGATGTGCTCTTGTTACTTGTTACTCTTGAACTTCAGCTCTTGTTACTCTCCTGCATGCTTGTACTCGCTAGCAACGGCTTACAAGTCTAACTACTTCTCTCTGTACAATTTAGTATTATTGACTGATGCATAATTAGTGTGGATTAACCGAACAAATTCCACTTGATTCCAGCTGGTCCTCACAACACAGAACATTAATATTGTCACTCTGCAAATTATCAGCTGAGTGTTCATTCGGAACTGCCTCCGTTGTTCTTTCCAGATCAAATTTTTTGAGGTTGTTTGGTTTGAAAAATTGTCTTAACAATATGCTTGCTAATTTGAGGACAGTGTGAGGCTTCTGTTCCTTTTCTTGTTTAGTTATGACAACTGTAGTGTTGCTAAACATCTTTGATCAAATGAAGGTGATTGAATCCAAATTGTCAACAGTGAGAATTTAATATGGTATTGGTCACTGTTTGTAATGTGAAGTTGTGAAGTGGCTACCAGAAGGAAACACTTTCAGACCAAATAGTTTGGCAAAAGTTTTGTTTTAAGCATCTTTATTCCATTACCAGTTTAGTATAATATACCCAAGACACAACATTACCAGTTTATAGTCATATTTAGGAACTTCCCGTTGTCCAAGCCATCAAAACCAAATAATGGGGTTGTCTGATCTGAAGAATTGTCAATAGTAGGCTTTTAGTGTATTTGTTTATTTTGGGGTAGTTGTGTTCAGTGAACAAAACAGACTACATTCAGTGACCAAACTGAAAGCATGCACTGATTGTTGCAAGTATGTTTTCATGTTACTAGATTTTTCCGGTTGATGGTTGTGTTATTTCAGTAGTCATAGTAGGATGATGTGATGATTGACTCATTTTACTTCTAACATTGCATATTTCATAGTCTACTTAGTCTGCTGCATTAGTGCCTAGTCTCACCTTGCTATTAATGTGCCCTGATAATGATGTATTTTGTCATAAAAATATATAGTGGACTGCCATGATAATGACATGGTCCTGTGTTTGCAAGCTATCATGATGATGCTACTTGTGATCTTCTGAAATGACCCATTGGCGACTTCATTACGCGGGGATAATGATTTTGCAGGTACCCCAAGAGGCCCTCGAGTTTGCCGGAATGTCGATTAACTTCCGTTCCGGCAAATTCGGGTACTCCATATGTCCTATTTTCAGCAAAGGTCATGCTGAAATTTTCCACGAATTTTAGCATGACTTTGCAAAAAATAGGACATATGGGGTACTTGCGACTAATGCATGGGCCGGGGTATCTTAGTACTTAGTTAAGTAGGATCAACTGCCCCGCCATCCTTGCTGCATTGAACCATAGGTGGCAATAGAGCCAAGTGATTAGGCCCAACTTAGAATTCTCCTTAGCATTGATAAACCCTAGATGTCAAACCCAACATAGGTGGCAATAGAGCCAAGTGATTAGTGCCAAGTGATTAGGCCTAACCTAGGGTGCCTCGGCATCGATAAACCCTAAATGATGAAAACTTAACTTGGCTTCTATAGGGTGCCTCGGTGTCGATGAGAACCTAAATGATGTACGCTTAGGCTTTTAGGGTGCCTCGGCGTCGACAAACCCTAAATGATAAAAGCTTAGCTTTTAGGATGCCTCGGTGTCAACAAACCCTAAATGATGAGACCATGATCTTGTTCCTTGACAATAACCAACTTTTTGACCAAACTTTTTTCCTATTTAGAGCGAAACATGGCCCACAACGATGAGGTCGGCGGTTCGGGCGGCAAGCAATTCTGGGAGCTGTCCTAGGAGTTGGAGGAAGAACCTCACCGCTATGAGGATGCCGCGGAAGACACCGACCCTGACTACACAACCCCTAGTGGCGTCGGGGATGACACCACTGATGATGGCGCCGCGGATGCCACCACTGCTGATGGCGGCGCACACACAGATGGCAGCCAACCGAAGAGGCAACGGAAGGACCGACGCCCAAGCGTGCTCGGCACCGTCAGGGTGGAATTTACTGAAGTGAACTCCGACGGGCATCCAACGGCGCCCAAACACGTAGTCAAGGGGTACTCGGTTCAGCTCGGGTGCATTCTCCGGAGCACCGTCTCGATCAACACCGAGAACCTAAGGCATAAGGACCGAGGGAATTTGCGCAGCCTCCTCTTCATGAAGCTACACGAACAATACAAGTTCCCCGCTGAGTTTGCAAACACACGCCTCTCGGGGAATAAAGTGAACGGTGCCGCCCTCACGTGGATGAGCACGGCCCTGTCTACTTGGAAAAGCACGGTGAAGGCAATGATTGACAAAGGTGATAGTTATGAGAAGATCAAGGTGAAATATCCTTTGATGAGTGAAGATGACTACAAGGAGTTCAAGATCAAGTGCGAGAGCCCCGCAACCTCCGAATCAAGTCAGTGGGTGAAAGAAATGCGGCAGTTGAACTTAGGGGTCCACCAACTCGGTCCCGGTGGTTACAGAGTGGCGGAGCCTATATGGGACAAGGAGGTCGCGGAGCGTGCCGAGCAAGGCCTACCGCCCCGCTTCGAGAAATACCGTGACAAGCAGACCAGGAACTTTCTCAGGGCCCGGTACAAGGAGGACCCGGTAACAAAGGAGCTTACCATGGATCCGAAGACCAAGGCGCTTGAGCTTGTTCTGGTAAGGAATACACCCCCGCGTAATTAGCTCCATATGGTTGCATTCTAATTAATCCCCAATATTTCTAAATGGTTCACGTTCCTTCCGCAGGACAAAGAAAGCAGTAGCACGGGGTCGTCTCAGAGCTCCCCTTTCGACACCCCTTTGAATAGGGCGTTGAACGTAATGAAAAACAAGGATAAGCTCAGTAAGCCGACGTCAGCTGGTCGTGTGGCCGGAAAAGGCTTGTCCACAAAATGGTCGTCATACTATACCGCTGGTGGGCGAAAGGAGAAAAAGACCAGCTCAGAAAGCCAGTCGCGCGAGGTTGAAGCACTGAAGGCGCAAGTGGCGGGGATTCCGGAGATGGTCCAAGAGCAAGTGCAACAACAACTGGGATCGACGCTCACCGGCATTATGCCTACCTTGATTCATGGGATAACGACGTGGATTGCGGGTGGCCAACAGGGGCCGCCCCCGATTCCCAGCTTCACGGCCAGCAACTCGCACAACGCGCAGGCGGCGCCATTGGTGTCTCCGGGGGCGGTGGTATTGGTGTCTCCGGTGGCGGCGCCATTGGTGTCTCCGACGGTGGTGGTATTGGTGTCTCCGACATCGGCATTGGAGCTTAATGCACCCGGGTGTACGCCGGCCGGCACCTCGCCAGCAAGCGGCCCCTTCGTTAGTTGCACGCCCGCCGTTAGCGGTGCCTCGACATTAGCCGAGTTCGACGCCATCACCACGGTAACTAATTAAGCCTCTCGGCCGAGGACTTCATCTCCTTGCCTTTGACTGGGCATCCCTGACGCCCTACATGTTTTCGCAGGGCACCGCCGACGTTCCGTGCACTCTCCTGCACTTCGTGAACGACGAGTTGGTCGATGTCGCCAAGGGAAAAATCGTTCAACCGGGCAACCCCCGTGTTCCACGGTAAACCGATGCCACCCACCATGTATAGGGTTCAACTGGTTTGGGTGCTGCCAGGCTGCGACGAGTTGTTACCTCCGATTCAACCCGCCAGGGCCAACGAAGATGATCTGATGACCCTCAGCACCTACCTAAGCTGGCCCCTGCTTTGGCCGAAGAGCCAGATTTGTTTGGGGGAAGGGGACACCACCCCAAAGACAACACCGCCAGTCGTGCTGGCGCGAAGCCATGGAAAGACCGCCGCAACGCTACCGGACATGCCGGACATCCCTATGGCACAGGATCCGAACATGCATATGCCACAGGATCTGGACGACGACGACAACGACGACGGTCGTACATTTAGCAACGTCGATAAGTACTTTGCCGAACATGGGTACGATGACGAATTCTGCGGGCCTCTTTCTCAAGAACCCAACCAAGACGACCGTGGTCTAGCTGGTACGGCGGAGAAACCCAGTTGCAACAGGCGTCGTCTAGCGTTCAGTTCTCAGGAGACGCCTCTAGCTGCCGACTTCACTGAGCCTAAGATAGCCGAGGTGCCAAATATTATCAGCCCCAACACACTCAAGAAGGCGGTCTGTGAGCAGAACTCGGTCCCATTACAACATAAGAAGAAGGGACAGAAAAGAAAGAGTAACAAGGGTGCGAGCCATCCGGCACCGAGTACAATCCGTGCTCAGGACGGGCCACCTTCACCTAAGGATATCTCGAGGAGGGTGCATGTGGCGGGTAGGGCGATGCTACCGACAAATATGCTCAATGCTGCAACCGGTGCTATGCGGAGTCTGCATGACAGTGTTCTTTCTTTGGAGAAGCGGCGTCTCAGAGAGAATGATGTGGCATACCCGGTTTTCGTGGCCAAGGTGCCAGAGGGCAAGGGCTTTGTGGATGGCGCCATCGGGGGTACGATCGTCCTGCGGTTTGATGACATCTTTGCTATGTTTAACCTTCATCCGCTGCACTACACCTTCGTTCAGCTGTTTTCGCTGAGTATGGAGATGCGGATCATTAGAGACAAGACCCCGGACATCGTGATAGTCAACCCCTTCTACATTCGTGCCAAGCTCTTGGGCAGCGCTGGGGACTGCCAAGTCGCGAGTTCACACCTCGAAGGCGTCATTCTGGCAAACCCAGATAAGGATAACTTCCTCGTGGCTTACTTTCCCAAGTAAGTAATCCCTTAACCGCCCCATAACATATGATTTCTCAGATTTTGATCATTCTTTTTTTTTCTAACATTCCGTGTTCTGCGCAGTGACACACATTGCACACTCATCCTCTTAAGCCCAAAATATTCCATGGCCATGTATTTCGACCCGAAGCGTGACTCCAAGATGGACTACACAAATATCAAGAAAGTTCTTGATGATGGTCTCCCCGGCTACGCCAAATCTTGAGGCACCTTCACCAGGCCAGTTCGTAGGTATGACAAGCACGTGTTTGCCCACAATACTAAGTTCTGATGCGTCAAGCAGCCGCCTGGCGGTCAGAAGGATGCCTACTACGCCCTCCATCACATGCGGGCGATCGTAAGGGACCATCATCACCTTTTGCTACCAGATAATCTCAAAGATTGGGCCGCGAGCTTGTCAGCAATCCAGGACGCGGACATCAGACAAGAATTCTTTCGCATCCAGTCGGAGTTTGCGGACATCATCCATCAAGATGTCCTTCATACCTCGGGGCAGTTCTACCTCAGATATCAACCGTCCAACAGGGAGATAGACGGAACGCTACAAATGCAGGCTGACAACGCCCGCGATTTCATGACCATCACGACAGACGACGACTTCATCCACGCTCCGGTCCCATGAGTCGAGTCGACAGTAGTGATGCTATGTGTAGTTCTGAAACATTGATTGGCTCATGTTGTAATTAAACTTTAATGAACTTGTATGTCTCTTTGGTTTGGATAGTCGTTCAACTCAGATGTAATCGATGCTATTTATTAGTAGGACCATGAATCGTGCTATTAATGTCATGTCTTACTTTTCTCTTCCGATCCTTTTGTTGCATACTTATATATTGCTTATGTATGTATTGTCTGTTGTTTGGCTTGTGCATAGAGATGCCGTCGTATGTCGTATACAAGGGTAAGGTTCCCGGAGTCTACGACGACTGGGAGGAGTGTCGGAGACAGGTTCACCGTTTCAGCGGTAATAGTTACAAAGGGTACACCACTAGGGCGGAGGCGGAATCTAGATACGCCCGCTATCTAGCGGGAGAGAGGAGGGAGCGTTGGAGGAACCGGATGAAGACCAGTTTCATCGCGATGATGCTCATCATGATGACCGCAAGTCTCTTCTATGTGATGGTAGTTTAGATGATCGATATCGACAAACTCGATACTCGCGGTTTCGAGACTTGTAATGTTTTATCTTTGTTCGGTCTTTTGAATTCGGAGACTAATATGATGAATTGTATTCGGAAACTAATCTTCTATTGTATTTGATGAATCTGCCGTTGATGTGTGCTGCTGTCTATATTCTGTCAAATAATATATTTTGTAACCTGTGCAAAATTCAGAAAAGTAAAAAAGAATAAAACCTAATATTCATACTAATGGCGCATCACTACAGAGTGCGATATTAGTATGCCAAAGTATACTAATGGTGCATCACACAACAGTGCGCCATTAGTATGCCAAAGCACATGGTTAAATATGCCCCCCTGGGAGGCATACTAATGGCGCATGGTGTTCTATACTAATGGCGCACTGCGTGGTGCACCATTAGTATACCAGATACTAATGGCGCACCAGTGGTGCGCCATTAGTAAGAAATACTAGTGGCGTGATACTAATGGCGCACCAGTAGTGCGCCATTAGTAGGAAAAACTGGTGCGCCATTAGTAGGCCTTTTCCTAGTAGTGTCTAACCCACCTTTCCTAGCAAACCGTTGTTTGGCTATGTTACCGCTTTGCTCAGCTCCTCTTATAGCATTGCTAGTTACAGGTGAAGATGAAGTTTGTTCCTTGTTGAAACATGGATATTGTTGGGATATCATTATTATCTCTTATTTACATTAATGCACCTATATACTTGGTAAAGGGTGGAAGGATTGGCCTTATGCATGGTGTTTTGTTCCACTCTTGCCGCCCTAGTTTCCATCTTACCAGTGTTATGTTCCTTGATTTTGCGTTCCTAAAGCGGTTGGGTGTTATGGGAACCCCTTGACAGTTTGCTTTGAATAAAACTCCACCAGCAAGGCACAACCTTGGTTTTACATTTGCCTAAAAACCTATTGCCCTTCCCTTGGGTCGGCCAACCCGAGGGTCATCTTTATTTTAACCCCCCCGGGCCAGTGCTTCTCTAAGTGTTTGTCCGAACCGAGTAGACTGCGGGGCCACCTCGGGGAAACTTGAGGTTTGGTTTTACTCATAGTATGTCTCATCCGGTGTTGCCCTGAGAACGAGATATGTGCAGCTCCTATCGGGATGTCAGCGCATCGGGCGGTCTTGCTGGTCTTGTTTTACCATTGTCAAAATGTCTTGTAACTGGGATTCCGAGTTTGATCGGGTCTTCCTGGGAGAAGGAATATCCTTCATTGACCGTGAGAGCTTGTGATGGGCTAAGTTGGGACACCCCTGCAGGGTTTTGAACTTTCAAAAGCCGTGCCCGCGGTTATGGGCAGATGGGAATTTGTTAATATCCGGTTGTAGAGAACTTGACACTTAACTTAATTAAAATTCATCAACCACGTGTGTAGCCGTGATGGTCACTTTCCGGCGGAGTCCGGGAAGTGAACACGGTTCTTGTGTTATGCTTGAACGTAAGTAGTTTCAGGATCACTTCTTGATCACTTCTAGTTCACGACCATTACGTTGCTTCTCTTCTCACTCGTATTTGCGTAAGTTGGCCACCATATATGCTTAGTGCTTGCTGCTGCTCCACCTCACTACCCTTTCCTACCCATAAGCTTAAATAGTCTTGATCTCGTGAGTGTGAGATTGCTGAGTCCTCGTGATTCACAGATACTTCCAAATAGTTGCAGGTGCCGATGATACCGGTGCAGGTGACGCAACCGAGCTCAGGTGGGAGCTCGATGAAAATCTTAATTGTTGTTTTGTTTCTTTTACTTTTGATCAGTAGTGGATCCCAGTTGGGATGATCGGGGATCTAGCATTTGGGGTTGTCTTCTTTGATTTTGGTTCCGTAGTCGGACCTTGATTGTATTCTGAATGTTGTATGTTTAACTTGTATTTGTGTGAATTGGCGATTGTAAGCCAACTCTTTATCCCTTTCTTATTCAGTACATGGGATTGTGTGAAGATTACCCCTCTTGCGACAAACCTACCATGCGGCTATGCCTCTAAGTCGTGCCCCGACACATGGGATATATAGCCGCATTGTGGGTGTGACAAGTTGGTATCATAGCTTTCCTCGACTTAGGAGCCCCCCTGCTTGATCAAATCGCTGACGTTATTGAGTCTAGAACAAAATGTTTTGAGTCTTAGGTTTATATATATCGGAGATTAGGATTCTTTTTACTCCCCAGTCCCTTCATCGCTCTGGTGAGGCCTCCTGACATAGAAGTTTTGACTCTCCTCTCCTCAAATTTCACAAAAAAATTTAGGATCACGCGGGTATCTTGGAATCATTCCGATAGTTTTGTGATGAGAACATTGTTCTTGGTGCCTCCTGACATTTAGGGGTTGTGGCTGTGTCCCGGGGAGTTGAGCTCCGAGGTGTTGTCGTCACAATTTTATCGTTGCACTTCTGGAATACCTGAGTTCACCGACATCGAAAATCTCTTTTATGCAGTTGTTGGTGAGATAACTGTGATAGCCTGGCTTATTAGGGATGATAGACTACTCTTATCAATAAGGAATTCCTTCTTTTCCGGGAGCCCATTCGGACAGAACTCCAAAGTTAAGTGTGCTCAGCTTGGAGTAGTGTCAGGATGGGTGACCGACCGGGAAGTTGCTCCCGGGTGCGCACGAGTGAGGACAAAGTGCATAGAAAAGACTAGTATTGATCTGTGGGGCCAGTCTAGATCCTGCCAGGAGTAACGACCACCGGCGGGTGTGTCCGGGGCATTACAATAACCTCGACGCCACCCAGTACTGGGGTGGGAGTTCGGGAGTATTGCCATCACTCGTATAATGTATGATTTTTGAAGGTTGAGGTACACGATTTCCGAAGGTTTGTCGGTTATGTGTTGAAGGATGGATACAGCTGGATGTGGGAATTGTTAGTTTGGGTGAGATATTATGCTTCCCCTGTATCACCAACACCTCATTGCATAACCAAAAAGTTTCAGGAGTTTATAAGTGGGAATTCAAGTAGCTCCTAGGATATCTTTCCGACAGATGCATGATATGAGATTGGGATTCGACGTCTAGTGGTCCGCCTATCCATGGTTGGTTTTACAGTGGACTCGTTGTGTCTTAAAGAGTCCTTGGCTATGCTGACTCGGGGATGCTTCGTATGTCATGTGCACTGCCTTGTACATGATGGTGTTGTACGATCAAGCCCGTGTGGTCCCCACCACAAAAACTTCGGACGAAATCTCTATCATATGTTTGTTCCGGCTTATTCTGCAAGCCAATCTTTTGTTTTGATTTTGTGGTATTCGAGTTGCTTCGAACCCAACTGTTGATTCCATACCTTTCTTAAGCGGTGTTCTCATATTTCTATGTGAATACTAATCCTTCATGATAATCGAGATTGTCATGTCAATCCTTTTAAACAGGCGTGTTCCTCTTCAAGTGGATCCGATCATTTTCAACATCCGCAAGATCCAATCTCAGTTTTCTCAACGTTGTTCGTTTCATCCATTCCCAAGTTGCTTTTGTTTTTCCTGCCCTCCCACCCTTTTCTTCAAGGACTCAGACTTCTTAATCAAGTATCATTTTTATTGACGTGAAGTCTCTCCATTCTTTTTCGCCAATGTCCTTATCCGGTGATTCTCAGGAAGATACTAACGGAGCCTCAAGTTTATCATTCTTCATTCTTTTTCTTCTTCGGTGGATTCAATTCAAGCTTTCGGTGTTGATCATTTTTTTTCCTTATTTCAAATGTTTTCTCATGCCGGTGCACACCCCTAATCATTCACCTCTCGCTATTCATTTGTTCTGGAGTGCTGAAGATATCTCAAAAGATTCAAATTTCCATTCTCAATTCGCTCAAGTTCTTTTGAGGATGTTATCTCATTCAAGCCATTTAAATCAACCGGTGCAATCTCCTTTTCAAGTAATCGTTCAACGGTGTATCTTTTGAGTGGGCCCTAACCCATAGGTCTTTTCCAGGATCTTACCTAACTCTTCTTTTTTTGGAGTTATTCCCAAATTCATTTCAAAGTTTGACGTAAGAATGATTTGTCATCAGTCAAATGTCTTTCTACAAGATCTGTCAAATTCTTGTCATCGATCGTTCAACCTTTCTAATTTTCATCTCGGAGTATCTCAACAATTCTTAATGGCGGTTCTTGTCATCATCCTCAACACTTGAAGACCAAAGAAGAGTTCCGCTTAAATCCTTACCCGTTCTTCCAAAGACTCGTGGTTCTAGCTTCATGTCGTCCTCTCATAATTGTTTTCGTTTGTGAGAATTATTTTCACCCATCCGGATCAATTCTGGAGTATTTTTCAGTTTGATTCTTCGGAGCCCATCATCTCAGAATTATTCATCCCAGCTTTCAGCTCTTGTTCTCCAAATTTTACCGGTGCATCATTCAAGTTTCCTCTAATCAGTTCATGATCTATTCGTTCTCGTGTATCAATTCCCTCAAGTATCTTCATTCGTTCTCTAATTCTTCCCGGTGTTTCTTTATGTTTTCTTCATTCATTTTCAATTCTTACGGTGGTTCGTTCAAGATTTCTCTTCCTTCGTTATCATATCAATTCATTTGTTCTTTCCAAATACTACCGGTGGTTCGTTGAAGACCTTCCCAAGTTTGCGCAATATCTATCTTAATCCTTTCTACGAGAATAAGTAGTATGCCTAATCCATTAGTTGTCATCAATTTAAATTGGTGAAGAATACGCATAACATAATTCTTATTCTTGCTTCATCCAAATGATGGATTCATTCTTCCGGAGTGTGTTCACGATGAGTAAATTCTCAGTTTCAATTGTTTCATCTTTTCTTTTCCCGAAGTTCCAAGATCTCATCATCATGAAGATTTATCTAAATCATTGCAAGGATTCACCTTGTGTTTTCAACTTCTGTTTCTTACTATCATCCTTTTATTATCGGAGTTCTTCACAAAGGCTCAACATGATGGTTCATCAAGGATTTAATTCCTTCTCGAAGTGTTGATCGAGATTCTTTTTAGAGGAGTTCAAGCATTCTTCATCTTGCATTTCTAAGTGCAGTTCTTCCTATCTTATCTTTTGAGGTGGTGTTATGTCATTCTTGACAATTTGAGTTCATGTTTCATGATTCACATGTTGGCAAGAATGAGATATTTTGAATCCATCAATCTCTTAATTGGAGTTATCTTGGGTTATATTTCAACTAAAGCTTTCCCTAAGGATTGGTACTATTTATGGTGCTCATAAATGAACCAAGTTCTTCATTTATCCTCCTCGCGAAATAAGTTTCTCGTCTCCTTGTTCATATCAATCCAATCTATTGTTTCCATTAGTGACAAAATTTCACCTCATAATTTCGAGATGCTTTCCATAAGCCCACAACAAGCTTACTCTTTTCGTTGTTGGTTTTCCAACATCTCCGTTCGACCCTTCTCCTAAAGATGCTTTTTCAAGCTCATTTGAGGTAGAAGATGTTGTTTTCTCCTCCGTTCTTTTGATTCCATTCTTACATTTGTTCCGGAGGCATTGTGATGTTGCACTCTTCACCCATCATCCCATTTTTGTCAAAGATCATTTTTTTCCTTTTGCTTATCCATTCAACCGGAGTGTCGTGTCCTTCATTAAAGTTCTTTCATCTTATCAAGTTTTGCCTCCCTTCTCAACCGGAGTGCTGTCTGGAATCTTTCTTACCCCTTGTCCCATTCTTTCAATAGTTCCGGAGGCCGTGTGTTGTTGATTTCATCAAGTATCATCTCATCTTGTCAAGATCATGTTTGATTCCTTCCATTTACAGTCGGAGTGCTGTCCAAATTAAATCATTCTTATTCCTTCTCTATCTTGTTTTTAACCAGAGTGTTGTGTCTACCATTCCTCTTCTAACCGGACTCTCATCTAAGTGCTTTCATTTTGCCAAGTTCATATTCTATGCCTTCCTTTTTCCAACCAGAGTATTGTGGTAATTGATCCTTATCGTTCCTTGTACATCTCGTTTCAACCGGAGTGCTTGCATGTTCTTCTTATCCATTGTACCCTTTTTCTTATGTCTTTCAACCTACAAGGTTCTCGTGATGTTCCTTGTTCCTCTTTTATAACGGAGTGTTTTCGACTTTGCTCATCTTCGTTGTATTCTTTCTTTCAATTTGTTCAACCTCGCAAGGTTCTTTGGTTTCACTCGTTTGTCAAAGAAGCAACTTAGTTTTACCTCTTCTCTTCCTCTTCCGTTTTCCCTCCGGTGCCATCCTAGATCTCGGGATGAGATCCTTTTGTAGTGGTGGAGTGTTGTAACGCCCCGAGACCGTTGCGCCAGGTGTCTTCCGGTTATTCGTTGTCGTTGCCATATCATTTGCTTGCGTGTTGCTTCTTGCCATGTCATCATGTGCATTGCATCATCATGTTTTCAAAACTTGCATTCGTCCGGGTTCCCCCAGTTCTGTTCGCTGTCTGTTCTAAGCCCAGACACACTTTCACGCGCCCGTGGCACGTCCGAAATATTATTTTATAAGTGGCCGAGAAATGTTCTCAGAATGGGATGAAAGTTGGCAAGCGGTGTTGTTATAGTGTAGGTGGGCTGCCTGCCAAGTTTCATCGCATTCAGAGTCCGTTTGATGCCCCAACGGATAACTATAGCGACAATATAGCCGGTCAAATCGTCGGACGTTTTCGGTCTCCGAAAACTGTTACCAGGCTTTCCCTCTCTTTCCTCCCTAGACCGTTTACACAGTCCAATACCTACCGCCAGGTCCAACCTAACCTCTCTCGTCAGCCCGTGGCCCTCCTCGCGCGCACGTCCGAAAGCTGTCCCGAACCCGACCCGGACTGTCGCTACCGTTGTGTCCGGATCATCCCCAAAGATCTACAGAACGTCTCCGTTTTTCTATTTGGACTCTCTAACCTTTTATTCTCAATTGTCTGATTAAGATCGGAGGGATCCGTTAGCCCCTAGCCTAATCCACCAGCGTATATATCAGGGCAACCCTAAAAACTAGGAGAGTTGTCCCATCCTCCACTCGTCGCCGCCGCCACTTCAAATCCTCTCGGGATCCCCTCACTCAATCTCCCTCGATCCCATCGCCCATCCAATCCATCGAGCGCCTCCTCCTCCCTATTCGATCCAGAGGAGTGGAGCTCCTCCGCGCCCGTCCTCGCAGTCTCCCCGCACCTCACCACCTCGCGTGTCCGTCTCCTCTTGATGACCTGCCTCGTCTTGGAGCAATCTCGCCGGCGTTCCTCGTCGTCCCCGTGCTCGCAGCAGCGGAGCAGGAGCCCGAGACCGCGCTCATCCAGGAGCCCGAGCTTTCTTCTCTAGACGCCTTCCTCCTCCTGCGCGCCTCATTGGACCAGCTGCCGCCGATGAGCCGAGACCAGGCGCCACAAGCTAGCCATCACCTGCAGGTCTTGTGTCGCCCTCCTTCCCTTTCCCTTCTTCGTTGCGACTCTCCCTGACCACCCCCTCGTCCTGGTTCTCTCTCTCAGGGGATACTCCCATCGGCGCGCCCGCAGCGCCAAGCTCGCCTTCACCGCTCCTCTGCTTCTGCTGCGTCGAGCGAAAGCAGTTCAGGCAGAGGACGCTGCCTCTGCCTCAACCCCCGCCTGGCCTCCCCTCCGCCAGCCTTCAACACCGTCCAGCCTGTCCCCGCCGGATCCGCGTCGTCCGTCTCCCTCCGCCTTGCCAAGTCTCACACTGCAGCTGCTCTTCTTCATGTTGAGAAGATGAGGATGGCACCTCTGTCGCGAGGGAGACGAGCGCCTCGCCCGCACCCGTTGACCGCATCGCTCCCCTGCTTCGCTCGCACGGGCCGGCCTCGTCTTCCCAGATCCGCGCCCTGGGCCGCTTCTTGCACCAAGGCCCAGCGCAGCCGCTATCCCCAGCCGGCCTGTTGGCCCAACGTGAGCCTCCAGCGGCCCTGCTCCTATTGGGCCAGAGAGATTCAGCCCGTTTCATGTTTTTTTCATAGAACGTTTTTCCTATTTACCAGAGAGCAGTTTTGCAGGAAACCCCCTGCTGTTCATGCTTATAATAACTTAATAACCGTGCATCGGTTTAAAATGATTTATATATGAAAAATTCTTAGAATTGTGTCTAGTTTAACAATATCCAACTTTCGTGCATGTTTTAAATGCTTTTTGTTTAAAATTTTCTATTGCCATGTTAAAATGCTTTATTTCATAACTAAATAACCTTAGCTCCAAACCTAACAAACTTTATATGTAAATGGGGTAGAAAAATGGCTAGTTTAATATGGTGCACTCATCTTTGCATGTTTAACAACTCTAAAATATGGTTTAGGACAGAACAGTACCAAATCTAATATATGCTCATGAGGATTTCTCCGGACTTGTTGCTTGTTGTTCCGGCTTCATTTAAACTTGCCTAGATAGGTAGTTTTCATATGCTTCACCTCTTGCCTTGTTTAACAACATTTAATATTGTTGAGTACAT
Organism: Triticum urartu; assembly: GCF_003073215.2. Classification (NCBI taxonomy): domain Eukaryota; kingdom Viridiplantae; phylum Streptophyta; class Magnoliopsida; order Poales; family Poaceae; genus Triticum; species Triticum urartu. The sequence goes on along the minus strand of NC_053024.1, from coordinate 302,495,130 downwards.
AAACGGGAGAGAATTAAATCATTGTTGTGGTGTTTCTTCAATATTCAACTCGTTGCATATTGGGCTCCACTTAACTTGTAGTTTTGCTTGTGCACTTTGCCATGCCATGCCTAATTAAACCGGACATGCATCATACTTGGTTGTGCATCATTCCATGTTTATGTGGTGGTTGTTTACTATGTTGCTTGTTTCTTTCCGGGTTGCTTCTCTCGTTAGCTTTGTTTTCATTCCGGAGTTGTGAGGATTCATTCGACTTCGTCCGTTTTCTCCTTCATGGACTCGTTCTTCTTCCTTGCGGGATCTCAGGCAAGATGATCATACCCTCGAAATAACTTCCATCTTTGCTTGCTAGTTGTTCACACTATTGCTATGCCGCGCTACCTACCACTTGCTATATCATGCCTCCCATGTTACCATGTCAAGCCTCTAACCCACCTTTCCTAGCAAACCGTTGTTTGGCTATGTTACCGCTTTGCTCAGCCCCTCTTATAGCGTTGCTAGTTGCAAGTGAAGATGAAGTTTGTTCCTTGTTGGAACATGGATATTGTTGGGATATCATTATTATCTCTTATTTACTTTAATGCACCTATATAATTGGTAAAGGGTGGAAGGCTCGGCCTTATGCCTGGTGTTTTGTTCCACTCTTGCCGCCCTAGTTTCCGTCATACCGGTGTTATGTTCCTTGATTTTACGTCCCTAACGCGGTTGGGTGTTATGGGAACCCCTTGATAGTTCGCTTTGAATAAAACTCCTCCAGCAAGGCCCAACCTTGGTTTTACATTTGCCTAACGACCTACTACCCTTCCCTTGGGTCGGCCAACCCGAGGGTCATCTTTATTTTAACCCCCCGGGCCAGTGCTTGTCTAAGTGTTGGTCTGAACCGAGTAGACTGCGGGGCCACCTCGGGGAAACTTGAGGTTTGGTTTTACTCGTAGGATGTCTCATCCGGTGTTGCCCTGAGAATGAGATATGTGCAGCTCCTATCGGGATGTCGGCGCATTGGGCGGTCTTGCTGGTGTTGTTTTACCATTGTCGAAATGTCTTGTAACTGGGATTCCGAGTCTAATCGGGTCTTCTTGGGAGAAGGAATATCCTTCGTTGACCGTGAGAGCTTGTGATGGGCTTAGTTGGGACACCCCTGCTGGGTTTGAACTTTCGAAAGTCGTACTCGCGGTTATGGGCAGATGTGAATTTGTTAATATGCGGTTATAGAGAACTTGGCACTTAACTTAATTAAAATGCATCAACCACGTGTGTAGCTGTGATGGTCACTTTTCGGCGGATTCCGGGAAGTGAACACGGTTCTTGTGTTATGCTTGAACGTAAGTAGTTTCAGGATCACTTCTTGATCACTTCTAGTTCACGACCGTTGCGTTGCTTGTCTTCTCGCTCTTATTTGCGTAAGTTAGCCCCCATATATGCTTAGTGCTTGCTGCAGCTCCACCTCACTACCCTTTCCTACCCATAAGCTTAAATAGTCTTGATCTCGCGGGTATGAGATTGCTGAGTCCCCGTGACTCAGAAATACTTCCAAAACAGTTGTAGGTGCCGATGATACCAGTGCAGGTGACGCAACCGAGCTTAGGTGGGAGCTCGATGAAGATCTTGATCTTTGTTTTGTTTCTTTTACTTCTGATCAGTAGTGGAGCCTAGTTGGGATGATCCGGGATCTAGCATTTGGGGTTGTCTTCTTTTATTTTGGTTCCGTAGTCGGACCGTGATTGTATTCTCGATTATGTATGTTTAACTTGTATTTGTGTGAAGTGGCAATTGTAAGCCAACTCTTTATCCCTTTCTTATTCAGTACATGGGATCGTGTGAAGATTACCCCTCTTGCGACAAACCTACCATGCGGCTATGCCTCTAAGTCGTGCCCCGACACGTGGGAGATATAGCCGCATTGTTGGTGTGACATGTCACGACCTCTCGATTTTGATTGACAGAAAACATAGCCTCGACGATCCCCATGTGTAGTTGATCTCATCAACCGTGCACATAGCCGATCTCATAAACGACAACAGATCTCATCTATCGCCTCCACATATCTATTATGCATACTGATGACCCACAAGTATAGGGGATCTATCGTAGTCCTTTCGATAAGTAAGAGTGTCGAACCCAACGAGGAGCAGAAGGAAATGATAAGCGGTTTTCAGCAAGGTATTCTCTGCAAGTACTGAAATAAATGGTAACAGATAGTTTTGTGATACGATAAATTGTAACGAGCAACAAGTAACAAAAGTAAATAAAGTGCAACAAGGTGGCCCCATCCTTTTGTAGCAAAGGAAAAGCCGGAACAAACTCTTATAATAGGAAAAGCGCTCCCGAGGACTCATGGGAATATCGTCAAGCTAGTTTTCATCACGTTCATATGATTCGCGTTCGATACTTTGATAATTTTATATGTGGGTGGACCGGTGCTTGGGTGTTGTTCATACTTGAACAAGAATCCCACTTTTGATTAACCTCTATTGCAAGCATCCGCAACTACAACAAAAGTATTAAGGTAAACCTAACCATAGCATGAAACATGTGGATCCAAATCAGCCCCTTACGAAGCAACGCATAAACTAGGGTTTAAGCTTCTGTCACTCTAGCAACCCATCATCTACTTATTACTTCCCAATGCCTTCCTCTAGGCCCAAATAGTGGTGAAGTTTTACGTAGTCGACGTTCACATAACACCACTAGAGGCTAGACAACATACATCTTATCAAAATATCAAACGAATACCAAATTCACATGACTACTAATAGCAAGACTTCTCCCTTGTCCTCAGGAACAAACGTAATTACTCACAAATCATATTCATGTTCATAATCAGAGGGGTAATAATATGCATATAGGATCTGAACATATGATCTTCCACCAATTAAACCAACTAGCATCAACTACAAGGAGTAATCAACACTACTAGCAACCTACTAGCACCAATCCCGGACTTTGAGACAAGAATTGGATACAAGAGATGAACTAGGGTTTGGAGATAAGATGGTGTAGGTGAAGATGTTGATGGAGATTTCCCTCTCCCGATGAGAGGAGCGTTGGTGATGACGATGGTGATGATTTCTCCCTCCGGGAGGGAAGTATCCCCGGCAAAACAGCTCTGCCGGAGCTCTAGATTGGATCCACCAAGGTTCCGCCTCGTGGCGGCGGAGTCTCGTCCCGAAAAGTTCCTCTTTATTTTTTTCTCATCAAAAGACTTCATATAGGAGAAGATGGACGTCGGAGAGCCACCAAGGGGCCCACGAGGTAGGGGGCGCGCCCTAGGGGGGGCACCCTCGTGAGAAGGGTGTGGGCCCCCTGGCCTTCATCTTTTGCGAGGATTTTTCTTTATTTATTTTAAGACGTTCCATGGAGTTTCAGGGTTTTGGAGTTGCGCAGAATAGGTCTATAATATTTGCTCCTTTTCCAGCCCAGAATTCCAGCTGTCGGCATTCTCCCTCTTTATGTAAACCTTGTAAAATAAGAGAGAATAGCCATAAGTATTGTGACATAAAGTGAAATAACAGTCCATAATGCAATAAATATCGATATAAAAGCATGATGCAAAATGGACGTATCAACTCCCCCAAGCTTAGACCTCGCTTTTCCTCAAGCGAAAAGCCGATAACAATAAATATGTCCTCATGTTTAGAGGTAGATGCATCAATAAAAATAAAATACGGACATGAAGGCATCATGATTATTCTCATAACAGCAACATATATAGATTTTGTCATATGATTACTTATGTTCAAGTGATGATCTATTCACAATGCAAAAGTATAAATCATAAACCTTATTGGGCTCCAACAAACTATAATCTCAGTCATTGAAGCAATTGCAATTTATCATAACATCGGAAAGAGTCTATGTCAGAGCAAAAAAGCAAGTCCACATACTCAACTATCATTTAGTCCTCCATAATTGCTAACAGTCACGCAATACTTGTGGTTACAGAGTTTTAATCGGACACAGAGAAAGATAGGGGCTTATAGTTTTGCCCCACAACCTTTTACCTCAAGGGTAATGTCAACAATAATGGTTCATGCTCCCCTACAGCCAATTAGATATATATATATATATATATCATGTTCTTTCCAACATGCTGAGCTTGCCAAAGGATAAAATGAAAAAGGAAAGGTGAAGATCACCGTGACTCTTGCATAAGGTAGAAGATAATGATAAAGGATATGCCCTTCGCAGAGGGAAGCAGAGGTTGCCATGCGCTTTTATGGTTGGATGCATAAAATCTCAATGCGAAAGAACGTCACTTTATATTGCCCCGTGTGATATGAACCTTTATTATGCAGTCCGTCACTTTTATTACTTCCACATCACAAGATTGTATAAAGCTTATTTCTCCCACACCAATCAATCATACATATTTAGATCAATTTTTATTGCTTTGCACTGATGACAACTTACTTGAAGGATCTTACTCAATCCATAGGTAGATATGGTGGACTCTCATGGAAAAACTGGTTTAGGGATTTTGGAAGCACAAGTAGTATTTCTACTTGGTGCTGAGAATTTGGCTAGCATGAGGGGGAAAGGCAAGCTCAACAAGTTAGAGGACCCATGACAACATGCTTTATCTGAGATATAAGAAAGACATAACTCATTACGTTGTCTTCCTTGTCCAACATCAATTCTTTAGCATGTCATATTTTAATGAGTGCTCCCAATCATAAAAGATGTCAATGATAATATATCTATATGTGAAAACCTCTCTTTCCTTATTACTTCCTATTAATTGCAACAATGACCAAAGCTATGTCTGCCAACTCCCAACAACTTTTAATCATCATACTCTTTCGATGTGAAGTCATTAATCTCAATAAGATCAATATGAACTTTTTGTTTCTTTTTATTGTTTTTCTCTTTCTTTTATTCACCAAAGATCATGGAAAAATAATCAAGCCCTTGACTCAACACTAATCTTTATTATATATAGCTCACGGACTCGATTACATAGAGAGATCATAAAGCAAAACTCAAAACTAGATCATGCCATAAACTTTATTCTACTAGATCAAGACACTACTAATAGGATCGAACTAAGAATAACGGTAAAGATAGGAGTTGTGATGGTGATACGATACTGGGGCACCTCCCCCAAGCTTGGCAGTTGCCAAGGGGAGTGCCCATACCCATGTGATTATGTCTCCTTCTTTGTTGTCGGTGTAATATTCTTGGCGATGATTCCCCTCACGATGCGGTTCTCCTCCTCGAGCTTATTGACTTGCTGTTTGAGGTACATTATTTCCTTATGAAGCTTTCCTGTTATAGCTAAAGCTCCTTGCACCCAAGGGTGTTGCATAGCTGTGGGAGAACAAGTGACACTCGTCTTCATATTTTCATAAGAAAGAAATCTAACATTAGAAGGGATAACCGAGTTTGGAATAGCTGAGCTCTGTAGTTCCCCCATCGTGAACCCAGCTCGAAGGCGAGAGGTGACTTCTTGATCCTCCATGGCATCTACTCTCATTAAGTCAGCCTCCATCTCTTCCTCCGTTGCTGGCCCAAAGTGGCCAGCGTCGCTGTTTGCCCTTGGTTCCGGTGCCGGATTAGATACCCGGCTCTCCCCAATTGACTCTTGAGAAGACATCTTGCCCTAATCTGCAGTAGCAACAACTCGGAAACAAAAACAGAGGAATTTTGCGTGATATGGGAGTCAAAACCTTCAGGAGAATATATAATGAATTTTTACCAATCAAAATACATAACGTGCAAGAAAACGGAGTCCGGATGGCACAGGAGGTGCTCACGAGGTAGGGGGCGCGCCCAGGGGGTAGGGCGCGGCCACCACCCTCGTGGGGCCCTCGTGTCCTTCCCGGACTGCTACTTATTTTTCTATTTTTCTAAATATTCCAAAACGGAGAAATATTGCCTTAAAAATTGTTTTGGAGTCGGTTTACTTACTGTACCACATACCTATTCCTTTTCGGAGTCTGAAATGTTCCGGAAAGTGTCCCTTATGTATTCCTCCGGGGTTACGGTTTCAATAATATTGGTTTCAACATTTATGGGATTACCTGAGATATAATGTTTGATTCTTTGACCGTTTACCACCTTCGGATTTGTGCCCTCGAAGTTGTTGATTTTTATGGCACCGGAATGATAGACCTCTTCGATAACGTAGGGGCCTTCCCATTTAGAGAGAAGTTTTCCTGCAAAAAATCTTAAACGAGAGTTGTATAGCAATACATAATCACCTACATTAAACTCACGCTTTTGTATCCTTTTGTCATGCCATCTTGTAACTTTTTCTTTAAACAACTTGGCATTTTCATAAGCTTGGGTTCTCCATTAATCAAGTGAGCTAATATCAAATAACCTCTTATCACCGGCAAGTTTAAAATCATAGTTGAGTTCTTTAATAGCCCAATATGCCTTGTGCTCTAGTTCGAGAGGTAAGTGACATGCTTTTCCATAAACCATCTTATACGGAGACATACCCATAGGATTTTTGTATGCAGTTCTATATGCCCATAATGCATCATCAAGTTTCTTAGACCAATTCTTTCTAGACCTATTAATAGTCTTTTGCAAAATTAATTTGAGCTCTCTATTGCTCAACTCTACTTGACCACTAGACTGTGGGTGATAAGGAGATACAATTCTATGATTAACATCATATTTAGCAAGCATTTTACTGAAGGCACCATGAATAAAGTGTGAACCACCGTCAGTCAATAAATATCTAGGGACTCCAAACCTCGGAAAAATAACTTCTTTAAGCATTTTAATAGAAGTGTTATGATCAGCACTACTAGTTGGAATAGCTTCTACCCACTTAGTAACATAATCAACAGCAACTAAAATATGTGTGTATCCATTAGAGGCAGGAAAAGGTCCCATCTAATCAAAGCCCCAAACATCAAACGGTTCAATAACAAGTGAATAATTCATAGGCATTTCTTGATGTCTACTAATATTACCAATTCTTTGACATTCATCACAAGACAAAAAAAACTTACGGGCATCCTTGAAGAGAGTAGGCCAATAAAAACCAGATTGCAATACCTTATGTGCAGTGCTATCTCCAGCATGGTGTCCTCCATAAGTCTCGGAATGACACTTGCGTAGGATCTGTTCCTGTTCATGCTCAGGTACACAACGTCTAATAACACCATCTACTCCTTCTTTATAAAGATGTGGGTCATCCCAAAAGTAATGTCTCAAGTCATACAAAAACTTTTTCTTTTGTTGGTATGTGAAGCTAGGTGGTATAAACTTAGCAACAATATAATTAGCATAATCAGCATACCATGGAGTACTACGAGAAGTACTTATAACATTTAATTGTTCATCAGGAAAGTCATCATTAATAGGTAGTGGGTCATCAAGAACATTCTCTAACATAGACAAGTTGTCTGCAACGGGGTTCTCAGCTCCCTTTCTATCAAAAATATCCAAATCAAATTCTTGTAGCAAGAGAACCCATCTAATAAGTCTAGGTTTAGCACCTTTCTTTTCCATAAGGTATTTAATAGCAGCATGATCAGTGTGGATAGTTACTTTATAATCAACAATATAAGGTCTGAACTTATCACAAGCAAATACAACTGCTAAAAGCTCTTTTTCAGTAGTAGCATAATTTCTTTGAGCATTGTCTAGAGTCTTACTAGCATAATGAATAACATTTAATTTCTTATCAACTATTTGCCCTAGAACAGCACCTACAACATAATCACTAGCATCACACATAATTTCAAAGGGTAAATTCCAGTCAGGTGGCTGAACAACAGGTGTAGAGACTAATGCTTTCTTAAGTGTTTCAAATGCTTCTACACAATCATCATCAAAGACAAATGGTATATCTTTTTGCAATAAATTAGTCAGAGGCCGTGAAATTTTTGAGAAGTCCTTAATGAACCTCCTGTAAAATCCGGCATGACCAAGGAAACGTCTTATACCTTTGATGTCCTTGGGACATGGCATCTTTTCAATAGCATCAACCTTGGCCTTATCAACTTCAATACCTCTTTCAAAAACTTTATGCCCCAAGACAATTCCTTCATTAACCATAAAGTGGCACTTTTCCCAATTCAAGACAAGATTAGTTTCTTCACATCTCTGCAAAACTCGATCAAGATTGCTCAAGCAATCATCAAAAGAGGAACCATAGACGGAAAAGTCATCCATGAAAACCTCACAAATCTTTTCACAAAAGTCAGAGAATATAGCCATCATGCATCTTTGAAAGGTAGTAGGTGCATTACATAAACCAAAAGGCATACGTCTGTAAGCAAAAGTACCAAAAGGGCATGTAAAAGTAGTCTTTGATTGATCTCTAGCCGACACAGGTATTTGAGAGAAACCAGAATAACCATCTAGAAAGCAATAGTGTGTATGTTTGCATAATCTTTCTAGAATTTGATCAATAAAAGGTAAGGGGTAATGATCTTTCTTAGTAGCTTTATTTAATTTGCGGAAATCAATTACCATCCTATAACCTGTGATAATTCTTTGTGGAATCAATTCATCTTTATCATTAGGAACAATAGTAATACCTCCCTTCTTAGGGACACAATGGACATGGCTTACCCACTCACTATCAGCAACGGGATAAATTATACCTGCCTCCAGAAACTTGAGTATTTCTTTTCTTACCACTTCTTTCATTTTAGGATTCACACATCGTTGAGGATCACGAACTGGTTTGGCATCTGCTGCCAAATTTATTTTATGTTGACATAGAGTGGGACTAATGCCCTTAAGATCATCAAGAGTATATCCAATAGTAGCATGATGCTTCTTCAGAGTTTTCAATAATCTTTCTTCTTCATTCTCTGAAAGGTTAGCACTAATAATAATAGGATATATCTTATTTTCATCAAGATAAGCATATTTAAGATTATCAGGCAACGGTTTAAGCTCAAACACGGGATCACCCTTGGGTGGAGGAGGATCCCCTAAAATTTCAACAGGCAAATTGTGTTGCAGAATAGGTTCCTGTTTAAAGAATACTTCATCTATTTCCCTTCTTTCATTCATGAACATATCATTTTCATGGTCTAGCAAATAGTGTTCTAAAGGATCACTAGGAGGTACGGCAATAGAAGCAAGACCAATAATCTCATCCTTACTAGGTAATTCTTCCTCACAATGTTGTTTACTAAATTTAGATAAATTAAACTCATGAACCATATCATCCAAGCCAACAGTAACAACATTCTTTGTGCAATCTATGGTAGCATTGATAATATTTAAGAAGGGTCTACCAAATATAATGGGACCAAAACTATCTTGTGGGGAACCAAGAACAAGAAAATCAGCAGGATATTTAGTTTTCCCACACAAGACTTCAACATGTCTAACAATTCCAATTGGTGAAATAGTATCTCTATTGGCAAGTTTAATTGTGACATCAATACCTTCTAACTCAGCAGGTGCAATTTCATTCTTAATTTCTTCATATAAGTCAATAGGTATTACACTAGCACTAGCACCCGTATCACATAAGCCATGATAACAATGATCTCCTATTTTAGCAGAAATAACAGGCACGCCTACCACAGGTCTATGTTTATCTTTAGCACAAGGTTTAGCAATTCTAGCAGTTTCACCTTCGAACTGAATAACATGACCATCAATATTATCAGACAAGAGATCTTTAACAATAGCAATATTAGGTTCTATTTTAACTTGCTCAGGAGGTGTATAATTTCTAATATTGCTTTTACGAACAACAATTGAAGCTTTAGCATGATCCTTTACTCTAATAGGGAAAGGTGGTTTCTCAACATAAGAAGTAGGAACAATAGGATCATTATAAGTGATAGTCTTTTCTTCAACTTTAATAGGTGTAGCTACTTTTACTTTTATGGGAGGATGATATTTAAACCACTTCTCCTTAGGGAGATCAACATAAGTAGCAAAAGATTCACACAAAGAAGCTACTATCTCAGAGTCAAGTCCATATTTAGTGCTAAACTTACGGAAAATATTGGTGTCCATAAAAGATTTAACACAATCAAACTTAGGTGTCATACCCGACTCCTTACGTTCATCGAGGTCCCAATCTTCAGAGTTGTGTTTAATTCTATCCAGTAAATTCCATCTGAATTCAATAGTCTTCATCATAAAAGAGCCAGCACAAAAGTATCGAGCATGGTGCGATTGTTTTCAGAAAGCCGAGCATAAAAACTTTGCATAATTATTTCTCTCGGGAGCTCATGATTGGGGCATGAATATAACATTGATTTAAGCCTCCCCCAAGCTTGAGCGATGCTTTCTCCTTCGCGAGGCTAGAAATTATATATATAATTGCGATCACGATGAACAAGATGCATAGGGTAATACTTTTGATGAAATTCCAACTTCAATCTTTTATAGTCCCATGATCTCATATCATCACATAGCCTATACCATACCAATGCATCTCCCTTCAAAGATAAAGGGAAGACCTTATTCTTAGCAACATCATCGGGTATACCTGCAAGCTTAAATAATCCACAAACTTCATCCACATATATTAAGTGCTCATCAGGATGCTTTGTTCCATCTGTAAAAGGGTCAGCTAGCAGTTTTTCCATCATACCGGAAGGAAATTCAAAAGGAGTTTCATTTTCAATAGGTTCAGTAGGTTGAGGAGCAACTCTTTGCTCTACTGGACGGGGTGAAGATACCCCGAACAAGCCCCTCAGAGAATTACTTTCCATAGTAACAAGTGACAGTAAATTTCAGCACACTATATAAATTTTTCCTTACCAAATTCCACCTACCAAAGGCGCTACACTCCCCGGCAACGGCGCCAGAAAAGAGTCTTGATGACCCACAAGTATAGGGGATCTATCGTAGTCCTTTCGATAAGTAAGAGTGTCAAACCCAACGAGGAGCAGAAGGAAATGATAAGCGGTTTTCAGCAAGGTATTCTCTGCAAGTACTGAAATAAGTGGTAACAGATAGTTTTGTGATACGATAAATTGTAACGAGCAACAAGTAACAAAAGTAAATAAAGTGCAACAAGGTGGCCCAATCCTTTTGTAGCAAAGGACAAGCCGGAACAAACTCTTATAATAGGAAAAGCGCTCTCGAGGACACATGGGAATATCGTCAAGCTAGTTTTCATCACATTCATATGATTCGCGTTCGATACTTTGATAATTTGATATGTGGGTGGACCGGTGCTTGGGTGCTGTTCTTACTTGAACAAGCATCCCACTTATGATTAACCTCTATTGCAAGCATCCGCAACTACAACAAAAGTATTAAGGTAAACCTAACCATAGCATGAAACATGTGGATCCAAATCAGCCCTTTACGAAGCAACACATAAACTAGGGTTTAAGCTTCTGTCACTCTAGCAACCCATCATCTACTTATTACTTACCAATTCCTTCCTCTAGGCCCAAATACTGGTGAAGTGTTATGTAGTCAACGTTCACATAACACCACTAGAGGCTAGACAACATACATCTTATCAAAATATAAAACGAATACCAAATTCACATGACTACTAATAGCAAGACTTCTCCCTTGTCCTCAGGAACAAACGTAATTACTCACAAAGCATATTCATGTTCATAATCAGAGGGGTAATAATATGCATATAGGATCTGAACATATGATCTTCCACCAATTAATCCAACTAGCATCAACTACAAGGAGTAATCAACACTACTAGCAACCTACTAGCACCAATCCCGGACTTTGAGACAAGAATTGGATACAAGAGATGAACTAGGGTTTGGAGATGAGATGGTGCAGGTGAAGATGTTGATGGAGATTGCCCTCTCCCGATGAGAGGAGCGTTGGTGATGAAGATGGTGAGGATTTCCCCCTCCGGGAGGGAAGTATCCCTGGCAGAACAGCTCTGTCGGAGCTCTAGATTGGATCCGCCAAGGTTCCGCCTCGTGGCGGCGGAGTCTCGTCCCGAAAAGTTCCTCTTTATTTTTTTCTCATCAAAAGACTTCATATAGGAGAAGATGGACGTCGGAGAGCCACCAGGGGGCCCATGAGGTTGGGGGCGCGCCCTAGGGGGGGCACCCTCGTGAGAAGGGTGTGGGCCCCCTGGCCTTCATCTTTTGCGAGGATTTTTCTTTATTTATTTTTAAGACGTTCCGTGGAGTTTCAGGACTTTTGGAGTTGTGTAGAATAGGTCTCTAATATTTGCTCCTTTTCCAGCCCAGAATTCCAGCTGCCGGCATTCTCCCTCTTTATGTAAACCTTGTAAAATAAGAGAGAATAGCCATAAGTATTATGACATAAAGTGAAATAACAGTCCATAATGCAATAAATATCGATATAAAAGCATGATGCAAAATGGACGTATCACATACAATATGAATTCAATTCTTATAGCAGAGGCTCTGATACCACTGTTGGGTTCTATGGTAGGGTGCGTCGACTACAAATTAAAATTTTCCTACGTGCAGAAAAACCAAGAACATGCTACGGGAGATGGATCATAGTTCATTACCACTAGACGCGCAATGTCGTGCAGTGGAAGAAGAGTTGGTGCAGCGCGTCCGCATGGATCGTCTCCTCCTTGTCCGATCTCTCTCGAACAACCGGTCGCCGGATCCCACATCCAAGTTCGCCGGAGCGGCACAAGTGCACCGCCTCTAATGGTATCCATGCGTGCAGGAGGAACATCGTGCGGCGGACTACTAGGTCCGATCACATAACTGGCTACGAGTGGAGGTGTCTATTCGCAACACATGCAAACCCTAGTGACAGTGCCGAAGCAATCAATCGCATGAGTGTGCGGCACATCCAATATATATATAGGCATCCGTCGTGGGCTCAACACTTGGGCCTCACACGGACCCTAAAGCCCATAAGTCTACTCGGCCACAATCTGAATACAGCTCGGATCACATCCGACCAGTGTCCTCGGATCTGACCTTGTAGGTTCCTTCCCTTAAGCGCGCGACCCCTTAGGTTCAAGCTTGCTTGGTCATAGTTCGGATCACCTCTGAACTGCATGGTTGGTAGCGGCCCCTAGCAAGGCATGTCAAACACCAAGCAGACTATGAAGCTGGTTAGGCGAACCTGTACGTCATACTTCCATTCCTTTTGCCACATGGTATATGTTGTCGGGCTCAAGGCGAGTCTGTCATCTTTGTGCTAGCCCGACCTCTTTCTCGTTCCAGTGATGCCGACCACAAACCATATTATCTCATAATCCTTGTCGCATGGCCATGCTTATCCTGGTCGGATCACATGAGGGGCCCAAAGTATATCTCTCCTGATCGGAGGGGCAAATCCCGTCTTGCTTGACCATTCATGTCTCGTAACATGGGTCTGGACAAGCCTGAAACCTACCTTTGTAACTACCCAGTCATGGAGTAGCGTTTGGTTGGCCCAAAGCAAGTCTGTCACCATGCTGAGTTCATGCGCCAGCTCAGGTCTTAGGTCATAGTACGTATGTTGTACTAGAGACACACAGATGACATATCGCTGCCTCTCATAGTTGGGTCTGTCCGACTCGGACCTTATAAAGACTCGGATCCGACTACTTCGAATCCAACCAGATCCTTTCAAGTCCATATTATCCAGTTAGCATCCAATGCCCGATGGCTAGTGAGACCAAGCCATCGACCGTGTTATATGCTAGTCTAGTTGGTTGCACGTCCACACAGCCCTTTCGACTAGGGACGTTTTAGGACAGTCATCATACAATGCATAGTCCCACAAACAAGTCACGTACTTGCTGATACACATCATTGATAATGTCCAAGGACTATCTTTATTCATAAACACATAGGAAATATCATCATACATGATTGCCTCTAGGGCATATCTCCAACAAGGTGCGCCCTAGTGTCTTGTGCCCACCAGGGTACGCTTCCTGGAAGTTTCTTATTTTCCTAATTTTCTAAATATTCCAAAACTGACAAAAGATATTTTTGCGGACTTTTCGGAGTCCCTTTATTTACCATGTACCTCCTTATTTTCACGATTCTGGAGTGTTCTGGAAGGATTATTTTATGTGTTCTTCCGGTGTCATGGTTTGATAACATTACACTACTAGGGAAAACCTTATACATAGAACTTTAGCAGTAGCGCGGGTCAAAGAAGTACGCTGGTGCTAAGTAGCAGTAGCGCGCCTGTGCAAACCGCGCTGTAGATAAAGTTTTAGCAGTAGCGCGTCTTGTTCTAAACACGTTACTACTAAAATTCCCACGGCTTAGCCAATAGGCTACACATAGTAGTAGCGACCTATATCGAACCGCGCTACCGCTACTTTCTTTGTAGCAGCGCATTTTAATCTAAACTCTCTACTGCTAAAGGATATAAAATTATATGGAAAGCACATAGAAAGGTAATTGAAAATGAAAGAAATTGAATAAGGTGAAAGGAAAAAAATAAAATGTGAAGAAAACTAAATGAAAAAGGGGGAAAAGAGAAAGGAGTAGCAGTAGCGTGTATCCCAGAACGCACTGTAGCTAACGTAGAGGTAGCTTGCTTTCTGGAACGCGCTACTGCTACTTCTGACTTAACCACGGGGTTCGTCCTTCCCCACGGCCACTTCCCCCAAAGCCAGCTCTCCACTCTCGCCGCCGCTGTCGCCCGTCGGCCGCCGCGCGCTGTCGCCCGTCGTCCGTCGCGCGCTCTCCGCACACCCTCTACGCCGCCCCGACCCCAGATTCAACGCCGCCCCCGCCCCCGACCTCAACGCCGCCCCGGACGCCGCCCTCGACGCCGCCATTCGCCGCGCGCTCGAGCCCCGACCCCGACCTCGACGCCGCCTGCCCCTCCCTCGTCGCAGGCACCCGAGGTGAGAACGCCTGCTCCTCCCTCTCCCCTACCTCTGCCAAGGGTTTCTTTATATTTTAGTTGCATCAAATTAGTTAGGGTTCATGTAAGGGTGGAAATGGATCGGATGCGGATGCAGCTCAAATGAGTTAGGGTTCATGTAAGGGTGGAAACGAATCAAATTTCTAAGATGAATCATAAAACGAGTAAAATTTGACCACTTATTTCACTTTGTAGTTGGATAATTGGAATATCCGCTACCACTTTCCACCCCTAGCTTCATCAAATTAGATGGTAATTAGGGCAGTAGTTCCTAGGTACTAATTAGTTAGTAAGAACTAGGTACTAATTAGGTACTAGTTTATTTTTATTTATAGTATGTTTGTAAGAACTTGTTGCTATTTTTTTAGTTAAAGCAATTTTTCCCGCATCGACGTGGATGATGCCTATCCCGCATCCTTGTCGTCGAGTTGGCGGAGGATGACACCTGCTTGACCAGATGGGCCATGTCCGGGACTGGGCTCCGCCGGGGTGGTATTGGGAGGCGCTACCTACTGGGGGGCGCAGTTTGGTGAGGAACCAGCCTGTCGTTGACCCGAACCTTCTTTGGTGGCGGTCGCGTGGGCCAGTGACGGTCCAAAGGCTCGAGGACCCCGCGGAGGTGGTGCGTCACCGTGTCAGTGAGGAAGACGCACACGTCCGTCGCTACTTGTTTGCATTGGAGCACAGGTTCTCCAATACCTAGCAGGTTCTCTAGGGATCTCACTGGAGCTATGATCCCGTGATGGTTCCTTCTCTGTGGGTGTCCACCGCCCGCGCCGATACCCGTCGTGTGCTAGGGTTTTAGTTGTATTAGTGATGTTATATATATGACACTATTCGGGATGTATTAGTGATAATATTCGACGATGTATGGATGCATGAGATGATTTACTTTTGCTTATTGAATGCATGCTAATTTGAGTCCTATAAGATATTTTGAAATGTATATCTTCTGTTGCTCAAATAGGATATGTGCTTGCCCAAGTGGCCGGTCATGATTGCAGGTTACACCTCCGAGTGGCCTATGTTTTGCCGGAGTGTTGATTCATTTCCATTCCAGCAAATTGCAGGCGCTCGATATGTCCTATTTTAGCAAAGGTCATGCCGGATTTTTCCGTGAATTTTGGCATGACTTGTGCCAGAAGATGTAGGAAATATCGAGTGCCCCGGATTTGTGTGTTGAGTATCCTGGTAGTTGTCTTCGATCGATTTTCAATTAATGTTTTAACTATGAACATAGGAAATGTCTGACAACAAAAAGGATTTCGGTATTTGCAAATACTGCGAAGACGAGCGTGGCCTGTGCGACAGAATCTTCCTAGATTATGATAGGCGCTTCATCATCAAGCTGGATGAGAACTTCGAAGTAGATACAGTAAGTCACAATGACAAGTCTTTTTTCGTAATTAAGCATGACATTTGCTTCATTTGCTTCAACTTATAATTTAAGCATGACATTAAGCATGGCAAGTCTTTTTTTACTATTCTACTAGCGTATCCCCTGCCATGCAAGAGTTTTTGTATTAGATAAGATAGGTTTCAGTCGTACTATGGAGGAAAAGAAAGTTTACTTGAAGACCGAGCATGGTTATATTTTCCATGCAAAATTATACAAGTCAGACGACTACACCTATTTTGGATGCAAAACATGGCGAGCACTATGCAAGACTTATGCATTTGAGCCTGATATGGTTATCACCTTTGATATTCGTCTGGAAGATGATATTGAAGGTAATACCGACATCTGGGTCGTTGTGCAGACGCCTCCAGTTATGCCATTATGTAATTTTCTCAACCATATTTATGTCTTTGATATTGTTTATTCAAAAATAGTTAACAACTAATTTGTATTGTCATCTTATTTCGGTGCAAGCAAACATGTCTAGCGCTTGGTAGACAGGACCTACTACTGTCCCGAGGCTGAACTAAACTGCGAGGAGCTAAGTCATTATGTTTCATGGCTTGAGGATCTTGATACTGTCAAGACAAATTTTCTTCCTGCATTTAGAAATGTTAGTACTGAAAACGTGCGACCAATAGTGTTCGTAATGAACTACAGTCACATCTATTTAGGAAGGATGGTAAGATTTTTACTATTTGTCCTCAGTGCATCTTTTCCATACATTATTTTTGAAGCTAAACTTCATTGCTAAGTATGTTACCATACGATGTTCTTCAACATGGACTCCCGATGAATGTTTTGCCTTATGGGATCGAGACTAAAGGTACCATGAGTATTATTAGCTTACGGCCAAGATATCATACAGATTACTTTAGTGCATTCAAGATTAGCGATGGATGCTTAATAGTGCAAGACTGGACCAAATGTGTGATGGAGAAGCGTAGAGAAGTACTAGGGGGCAGCAAACAGATGCGCTACCCACGATTAGGAGACAGGTTCATCTGCATGCTCCAACTTGATCAAGGAGGAGAGCTACACATGTTTTATGTTATTTTACCTAAGAGAGAGCAGCAGGAGTGATTAGCTAGCTAGAAATGAGTTTGAGGATGATGATGTGCTACACTATTACTATGATGATAAAATAGCTAGTGTTGGTGGTAATGACTATGATGATTATTATTAGCTAGTGTTAGTGGTGATTAAATAAATATTGTTGGTGGTAATGACTATGATGATGATTAAATAGCTTGTGCTGGCGGATTAGATTCAAGTGGAGGCAACATGTGGTGCACATCGAAAGTACTACTAGTCCAAACTGATCAACTTTGGATTAGTAGTATACTTTTGACATGCACCACATATTGCCTCCACTTGAACCTAATCCACCTTCATTTGACACACTGTTATGGACATAATGATGTAAACCTCATAACTGGTATTGTACCAATATTTTTACGATGGCGCATAAATACACTAAAAATAAAAAATAAAAAAAGAATACTAGTAGCTATGGAGAGAAAACACGCTGCCAGTAGTTACATTAGCAGTAGCGTGAGAGCGAACAAACGCTGCAGCTATTTGTCCTAGCAGTAGCGCGTGCGGGCACGCATTACTGCTAAGCAATAGCTGTAGCGCCTTATTAGTAGCGCGCCTACCCGCGCTA
Source organism: Triticum urartu (assembly GCF_003073215.2). Taxonomy (NCBI): domain Eukaryota; kingdom Viridiplantae; phylum Streptophyta; class Magnoliopsida; order Poales; family Poaceae; genus Triticum; species Triticum urartu. The sequence continues at coordinate 302,477,329 of NC_053024.1, read as the reverse complement.
CTAGTGAGCACAAAACCAGCGCTACTGCTAGGGTTTTCCCTAGTAGTGTTACTTTCTACATTAATGGGCGTACCTGAGATATAATGTTTTATTCGTTGCCCATTAACGACCTTCGGGTTAGTACCTTCGGCATTATTTATTTTGAGAGCTCCAGAACGATAAACCTCCTCGATGACATAGGGGCCTTCCCATTTCGAGAGGAGTTTTCCTGCAAAGAATTTGAAACGAGAGTTGTACAAAAGAACATATTCTCCGACTTTAAACTCATTCTTTTGGATTCTCTTATCATGCCATCTTTTGACTTTTTCTTTAAATAACTTGGCATTTTCATAAGCTTGGGTTCTCCATTCATAGAAAGAGCTAATATCAAATAACCTCTTTTCACCGGCAAGTTTGAAATCATAGTTGAGTTCTTTGACTGTCCAATATGCTTTATGTTCTAACTTAAGAGGCAAATGACAAAATTTTCCATAAACCATTTTATAAGGAGACATAACCATAGGATTTTTATATGTTGTTCTATAAGCCCAAAGTGCATCATCTAATATCTTAGATCAATTCTTCCTGGACCTATTGACAGTCTTTTGCAAAATTAATTTTATTTCTCTATTGCTAAGTTCAACTTGACAACTAGACTGAGGATGATAAGGTGATGCAATTCTATGGTTAACATCATACTTGGCAAGCATTTTATGGAAAGCACCATGAATAAAATGTGAACCACCATCAGTCATTAAATATCTAGGGACTCCAAACCTTGGGAAAATAACTTCCTTAAGCATTTTAATAGAGGTGTTGTGATCAGCACTACTGGTTGGAATAGCTTCTACCCATTTAGTAACATAATCAACAACAACTAAAATATGTGTATACCCATTAGAAGAAGGAAAAGGTCCCATGTAATCAAATCCCCAAACATCAAATGGTTCAATAGCAAGTGAATAATTCATAGGCATTTCTTGATACTTACCGATATTACCTATTCTTTGGCATTCATCACAAGATAAGATGACCTTACGGGCATCCTTGAAGAGAGTAGGCCAATAAAATCTAGATTGCAATACTTTGTGAGCAGTTCTATCTCCAGCATGATGCCCTCCATAAGCTTTGTAGTGACATTTATGTAGGATTTGTCACTATTCATGCTCAGGTACACAACGCCCAATAATACCATCTACTCCTTCTTTATAAAGATGTGGGTCGTCCCAAAAGTAGTGTCTTAAATCATAGAAGAATTTTTTCTTTTGTTGATATGTAAAACTAGGTGGTAAATATTTAGCAACAATGTAATTAGCATAGTCAGCATACCAAGGAGTGTTATGAGGAACATTTATTGCAGCTAACTTCTCATCAGGAAAACTATCATCAATAAATAGTGGGTGCTACGTCTTGAGCTTGCGTTGGTTTTCCCCGAAGAGGAAGGGATGATGCAGCAGAGTAGCGTAAGTATTTCCCTCAGTTTTTGAGAACCAAGGTATCAATCCAGTAGGAGCCCATGCTCAAGTCCCTCGTACCTGCACCAAACGATAGCTACTCGCAACCAACGCGATTAGGGGTTTTCAATCCCTTCAAGGTCACTTACGAGAGTGAGATCTGATAGATATAATATTTTTGGTATTTTTGATATAAAGATGCAAAGTAAAAAGTAAAGGCAAAGTAAAAAGCAAAATATGATTAAAGTGACGGAGATTGATATGATGAGAATAGACCCGGGGGCCATAGGTTTCACTAGTGGCTTCTCTCAAGAGCATAAGTATTCTATGGTGGGTGAACAAATTACTGTTGAGCAATTGACAGAATTGAGCATAGTTACGAGAATATCTAGGCATGATCATGTATATAGGCATCACTTCCGTGACAAGTAGACCGAAACGAGTCTGCATCTACTACTATTACTCCACTCATCGACCGCTATCCAGCATGCATCTAGAGTATTAAGTTAAAAATAGAGTAACGCCTTAAGCAAGATGAAATGATGTAGAGAGATAAATTCGTGCAATATGAAATAAACCCCATCTTGTTATCCTCGATGGCAACGATGCAATACGTGCCTTGCTGCCCCTTCTGTCACTGGGAAAGGACACCGCAAGATCGAACCCAAAGCTAAGCACTTCTCCCATGGAAAGAACTACCAATCTAGTTGGCCAAACCAAACGGATAATTCGAAGAGACTTGCAAAGATAACCAATCATGCATAAAAGAATTCAGAGAAGATTCAAATATTATTCATAGATAGACTTTGTAACATCCCAAATTTTCAACTCAGACTTGGAATGTTATACATTAGATCATCATGCATATCATATTTTATTTTTCTTTTGGTTTTGATCCTAGAAAATCCTAAGCAACTCAAGGACCCACGGAGAGAGTTGGGGATTTCGTTATTTACATATTTGAGTTTTGTCAAATTTTGTAAACAGGATCGTTTGATTTTATTTATTTTATCATCAATTATTTCTATTACAAAAATATGAGAGAGGGAATAAAATGACTTTCCCAAAATATAGAAATATTGAGGATTTAATAAAAAAATCAAATAAGATTTATTTCGGAGTTTTTCGGTATTTTTATTTGAATTTAGGAAAAATGTGCGTTTTTCAAAATTGCATTTAGGGCCCAGATAAATGTTCACTTTATCGGGCTTAATTTTAGAAACTCGGGAAAATTTATTTCAGGATTCTTGGAGTCCGTTTAGTATTTCCTTTTATTTTTCTTCCGAGCGTAATTATTAAAAAAAAACGAAACCGACTATGGGTCGTACCCGAGCGGGACTCCGCCCGGGGGTGCCTTTAAATAGCGAGGCACCCGGCGCCCCAGCCCATAACCGCGCCCACGCCCGAAACCCTAGCCCGCCGCCGCCGGACCCGCCGCCGACTCGCCGGAGTTGCAAGCCGCCCGAGGTTCGCCGCCGCCTCGACATCCGTGCCGTTTTTTAAAAAAAATTCCGTTCGTCGTTTTTCTTTTTCGTCGTATTTTCCGCGGTTATTTTCTGATCGCGACCTCTGATCCGATTTTCGTTTTAGTATAACTTTTCGCTCGTTTATCGGAATCAGGCGATTCAAGCGCCTGGAGTTTCATCTCGAAACCCTCTTTCCGAATAATCAACTTAAACATGTTTTTGCTTCTGTAAAAATTGCCCTAGATCCAGATTAATAGAACGAAGTTGTTTTCTTTCGCCGTTAGATTTCTTTTGCTTCGTTCGATTTGATTATTTTTGCAAACCAGGGTTCTTAAGTTGAACTTTCTGGTTAGATCTTCTATTTGAGTTTTACCTGTGCATTAGATGAGTACTTATTGTATGCTTGTTTGTTTGTCAGTGATAGAATACCCGGAATGCGCCGCCTGTTACTTTGAATCTCTAGGTTTCGCGGATCATCAGCAAGGCAAGTAACACTTTGATCATACCTTTTTCTACAACCCAGTTTTATTGCATTAGATCAATCCTCACACATTGCATGATTAGGATCTAATTAAATTGTGGGATGGGAAGTAGATGAGGTAGTACCTATTACCTGTTTATTATCAAACCTTTGGGAGTTACTTCTACGTTTGCTTATTATGCCATGCTATGCTACTAGACGTGGATTGGGTGAGTGATATCCATGACAGATGTGAGATTGTTAATTAATGGTTTATCTAAGGTGGCAACCTAAACACACATCTAGGTGGATTGAGGCACCTGGGTACTCCAGGACTTGCCTGTTTTTCTTTTGGACCGCCACCCAGGCTCAAAGGGATCATGAGATTATTCATACTAGAAACTTCTCTGTGCAGCCACAAGCCATTATGGGCTCTGGCATAGTTGATTAAGTCGTGCGAACTCTTACAGGGTAGACTAGCAGATGTAGGGGATGTAGGTGGTACGGTCTACCCGATCGTAAGGTGCTAGCGCTTCTGAAAGACTATGTCTCGGTCATCCGTTTCTCAAACACCATGTAGTGCGAGAAATCCAACGGAGGCGATTGAGTCTTGTGGGGAAATGTGCACAAACCTCTGCAGAGTGTATAAACTAATCATGATTAGCCGTGTCCCCGGTTATGGACATCTTGAGTATCTAGTACCTGGATTAGGTAGCTCGCACAATCACAATGGCACCAAGAATGGTAATGGGAATGGAGGAAGCAATGGCCAGAACCGCAGCACCCCATCAACCCCAGCCAAGAGAGATCTGAGTCAAGTCACCTGTTTCAAGTGTTCCAAGACCGGACATTATGCCAATGAATGTCCTGAAGGCCAAAACGGCAATGGAAGCTCTGGAAAGAAGCCGAACCCTTTCAACAGGGGACAGGTGAACCACGTTAATGTGGAGGAGGTTGAAACTCAGCCCGATGCAGTAATAGGTAAGTTTTTGGTTAAGTCATTTACTGCACTCGTTCTTTTTGATACTGGTGCATCGCATTCATACATCTCAAGGGGATTTGTGGATAAGTATAACCTACCAACCCAAGCCCTTAGGTCACCCATGTTAGTAACCTCGCCAGGAGCAGAGTATGTGGCTAGTCTATGGTGTCATCGGTTACCATTAAGGATTGGTAACTATGTTTTTCCCTCAGACCTAGTAGTATTGGAATCTCAAGGATTGGATGTGATATTAGGCATGGATTGGTTATCAAAGTATGAAGGGAATATTGAGTGTGCTAGTAAGACAATTTTGCTCACAACGCCAGAAGGAAGAAGGATCAAGTATGTATCCCGACATGCGCCAAACAGGACACAAGTAAATTCCTTAACATGAGTTGTGCAGGAGGAAGTACCAGTGGTAAGGGATTTCCCTGATGTATTTCCAGAAGAGTTTCCAGGCATGCCACCAGATAGAGATATTGAGTTTTTGATTGAGCTTTTGCCAAGCACTGGGCCAATATCAAAGAGACCATATAGGATGCCAGCAAGGGATTTGGTGGAAATTAAGAAGCAGATTAAGGAGTTACTGGATAAGGGATATATTCACCCAAGTTCTTCGCCTTGGGGATCACCAGTACTTCTAGTGGAAAAGAAGGATGGATCGTTAAGGATGGTTGTTGATTATCGAGGATTGAACGAAGTAACGATCAAGAACAAGTACCCACTACCAATGATCAACAATCTGTTTGATCGATTGCAAGGAGCTAAAGTATTTTCCAAGATCGATTTGCGATCAGGATACCACCAGTTGAAGATTCGAGAACAGGATATTCCGAAGACAGCTTTTACCACCAGGTATGGACTGTATGAGTATATCGTTATGTAATTTGGTCTGACTAACGCGCCTGCCTATTTTATGAACATGATGAACAAAGTGTTTATGGAGTTTTGGATAAGTTCGTCATAGTGTTCATTGATGATATCCTGGTATGTTTGAAGAATGAAGAGGAGCATAAGGAGCATTTGTGTTTGGTACTTGGAAAGCTTAGAGAACACCAATTATATGCCAAGTTCAGCAAATGTGAGTTTTGGTTGAAGGAAGTAGGATTCCTCGGACACGTTATATCCGGAGAAGGTATAGCAGTAGATCCCGCTAAAGTTGAAACCGTGACCAAGTGGGAAGCCCCAACAACAGTTGGAGAGATCTGGAGTTTTCTTGGACTCGCAGGATACTACCGGAGGTTTATTGAGAATTTCTCAAAGATTGCGAAGCCTATGATGGAGTTGTTGAAGAAGGATACTAAGTTCAAATGGACTGAGGAGTGTGAGGCAAGTTTTCAGGAATTGAAGAACCGTTTGGTTACCTCACCAGTGTTGATTTTGCCAGATCAAACCAAGGATTATGAGGTGTATTGCGACGCTTCACGTCGAGGACTTGGAGCAGTGCTTATGCAGGAAGGGAGAGTTGTTTCGTATGCTTCACGACAACTGAAGCCTCACGAATTGAATTATGCCACGCATGATTTGGAGTTATCAGCCGTAGTGCATGCCTTGAAGACATGGAGACATTTCCTCATTGGAAACCATTGTGAGGTGTACACAGATCACAAGAGTTTGAAGTACATTTTCACGCAGAAGGAGTTGAACCTCAGACAAAGGAGATGGTTGGAGCTCATCAAGGATTATGATATGAGATTGCATTATCATCCCGGGAAGGCTAATGTAGTAGCTGATGCATTAAGCCGCAAGAGCCATGTCAATACGTTAATGACGGGAGAAATACCCAAGGAGTTAGCAGAAAATTTTCGTGAACTATGTGTGGAAATAGTTCCGAGAGGCTATGTAGCAACACTAGAGATTCAGTCAACTTTGATGGATAGAATCAGAGAAGCTCAGAAAACTGACAAAGAGATTGCCGCTATAAAGGAGAAACTGAGCAAAGGAAAAGCTAAAGGATTTCGTGAGGATGAACACGACACCCTATGGTTTGAAGACCGTGTTTATGTACCCAATGACCCGGAGATCAGAAAGTTGATTCTGCAAGAGGCACATGATTCACCGTATTCGATTCACCCAAGAAATACCAAGATGTATTTGGATTTGAAGGATATTTTCTGGTGGACCGGAATGAAGAAGGATATTGCGGAGTATGTAGCAGTTTGTGACGTATGTCAGAGAGTAAAGGCAGAGCATCAGAAGCCAGCAGGATTGTTGCAACCATTGCCGATACCCGAATGGAAGTGGGATAAGCTAGGCATGGATTTTATCACGGGATTACCAAGGACTCGTTCAGGCTATGACTCAATTTGGGTCATAGTTGATCAATTGACGAAGGTAGCTCATTTCATCCCAGTAAAGACCACTTACACCAGTGCTAAGTTGGCAAAGATATACATGACCAGGATCGTATGTTTGCATGGAGTTCCGAGGAGCATCGTATCAGATAGAGGAACCCAGTTTACCTCAAAGTTCTGGAAGCAGTTGCATGAGACTTTGGGTACTAGGCTAGAATTTAGTACAGCTTTTCATCCGCAGACAGATGGACAGACCGAGAGAGTCAATCAGATTTTGGAGATATGCTGAGAGCTTGTGCGCTAGATTATGGATCTAGTTGGGACGATAATTTGCCATATGCAGAGTTCTCTTACAATAATAGCTATCAGACCAGTTTGAAGATGGCACCTTTCGAAGCTCTGTACGGAAGGAGGTGCAGGACACCGTTGTCATGGGACGAAGTTGGAGACCGCCAGTTGTTTGGACCAGATCTGATTAAAGAGTCTGAACAGAAGGTGAAGTTGATTCGCGATAGGCTCAAGGTAGCCCAGTCCAGGCAGAAGAGCTACGCAGATTCTAAACGCAAGGAGACAGTTTACGAAGTCGGAGACAGAGCTTATCTTCGAGTATCCCCACTTCGAGGGATTAAGCGCTTTGGAGTTAAGGGGAAGTTAGCGCCACGATTTGTAGGGCCATATCGAGTTTTGGAGCGTATGGGAGAAGTGGCCTACAAGTTGGAATTGCCAGAAGGATTGACAGGAGTTCATGATGTGTTCCACGTTTCTCAGTTGAAGAAGTGTCACGCGGAGATAGCTGACATACCTTTGAGAGACACAGTGCCATTAGAAGCAATTCAGTTGGATAACAATTTGACCGATGAGGAGAAACCAGTCAAGATTCTCGAGTTTGCCAGCCGAGTCACTCGCAGCAAGGTTATCAAGTTTTGCAAAGTTCAGTGGAGCCACCACACGGAGGATGAAGCCACCTGGGAGCGAGAGGAAGATTTTCTCAAGGACCACCCTCACCTATTTTCTAGCCAACCCGAATCTCGAGGGCGAGATTCATATTAAGGGGGGTAGGTTTGTAACATCCCAAATTTTCAATTTGGAATGTTATACATTAGATCATCATGCATATCATATTTTATTTTGCTTTTGGTTTTGATCCTAGAAAATCCTAAGCACCTCAAGGACCCACGGAGAGAGTTGGGGATTTCGTTATTTACATATTTGAGTTTTCTCAAAAAATTTAAACAGGATCGTTTGATTTTATTTATTTTATCATCAATTATTTCTATTACAAAAATATGATAGAGGGAATAAAATGACTTTCCCAAAATATAGAAATATTGAGGATTTAATAAAAAAATCAAATAAGATTTATTTCGGAGTTTTTTGGTATTTTTATTTGAATTTAGGAAAAATGCGCATTTTCAAAATTGCATTTAGGGCCTAGATAAATGTTCACTTTATCGGGCTTGATTTTAGAAACCCGGGAAAATTTATTTCAGGATTTTTCGAGTCCGTTTAGTATTTCTTTTTATTTTTCTTCCGAGCGTAATTATTAAAAAAACGAAACCGACTATGGGCCGTACCCGAGCGGGACTCCGCCCGGGGGCGCCTTTAAATAGCGAGGCACCCGGCGCCCCAGCCCATAACCGCGCCCGCGCCCGAAACCCTAGCCCGCCGCCGCCGGACCCGCCGCCGACTCGCCGGAGTTGCACGCAGCCCGAGGTTCGCCGCCGCCTCGACATCATTGCCGTTTTTTTTAAAAAAAAATTCGGTTCGTCGTTTTTCTTTTTCGTCGGATTTTCCGCGCTTATTTTCTGATTGCGATCTCTGATCCGATTTTCGTTTTAGTATAACTTTTCGCTCGTTTATCGGAATCGGGCGATTCAAGCGCCTGGAGTTTCGTCTCGAAACCCTCTTTTCGAATAATCAACTTAAACATGTTTTTGCTACTGTAAAAATTGCCCTAGATCCAGATTTCTAGAACGAAGTTGTTTTCTTTCGCCAGCAGATTTCTTTTGCTTCGTTTGATTTTATTCTTTTTGCAAACCAGGGTTCTTAAGTTGAACTTTCTGGTTAGATCTTCTATTTGAGTTTTACCTGTGCATTAGATGAGTACTTATTGTATGCTTGTTTGTTTGTCCGTGATAGAATACCGGAGTGCGCCGCCTGTTACTTTGAATCTCTAGGTTTCGCGGATCATCAGCATGGCATGTAACACTTTGATCATACCTTTTTCTACAACCCAGTTTTATTGCATTAGATCAATCCTCACACATTGCATGATTAGGATCTAATTAAATTGTGGGATGGGAAGTAGATGAGGTAGTACCTATTACCTGTTTATTATCAAACCTTTGGGAGTTACTTCTACGTTTGCTTATTATGCCATGCTATGCTAGTAGACATGGATTGGGTGAGTGATATCCATGACAGATGTGAGATTGTTAATTAATGGTTTATCTAAGGTGGCAACCTAAACACACATCTGGGTGGATTGAGGCACCTGGGTACTCCAGGACTTGCTTGTTTTTCTTTTGGACCGCCACCCAGGCTCAAAGGGATCATGAGATTATTCATACTAGAAACTTCCGTGTGCAGCCACAAGCCATTATGGGCTCTGGCATAGTTGATTAAGTTGTGCGAACTCTTACAGGGTAAACTAGTAGATGTAGGGGATGTAGGTGGTACGGTCTACCCGATCGTAAGGTGCTAGCGCTTCTGAAAGACTATGTCTCGGTCATCCATTTCTCAAACACCATGTAGTGCGAGAAATCCAACGGAGGCGATCGAGTCTTGTGGGGAAAAGTGCACAAACCTCTGCAGAGTGTATAAACTAATCATGATTAGCCGTGTCCCCGGTTATGGACATCTTGAGTATCTAGTACCTGGATTATCAAGTGAATCTCAACATGTTACTCTAAAGTAAATTTTGGTGGGGTTTAATGATGTTACTTTAATTGGGATTGAGAATGCTGTCAACCATTCTCAATGTTTAACAACCACCATGATAGTAATTAAATTTATTCCTTTGAAGTAGGGAAAAATTGGCTTTACGCAAAAACTGTAACCATAGAGCTTTCCACCAGCCAAATATGCATGTAGTATAGTTGTTTCATTCCATTACTCTATGTGTTACCTTGCCAGCATATTCCATGTGCTGACCCGTTTTCGGGCTGCAACGTTAATGTTGCAGACTTTTAAGACGATGATTAAGGCGTTTTAGGTCGTGGTTCTATACTCAGTGATGCCGTTGGAGTTGATGGACTCACGTATCTTCCAAGCCTTCCGTTGTTATCGTTATTAGATGGCCTTAAGCCATATTTATTGTAATAAGCTCTCTTTTGAGACACTCGATGTCATAAGTGTGTGATTGCTACTTTGCTATAAATCCTTCGAGTACTGTGTGGTGTCAGCATTACTGATCCAGGGATGACATCGGAGCACAGAGATCAGACTGTTTGAGGTCTGGTCGCTACAGACTTGATCATAAACCCACAATTCATCGGTCTCAACAAACACACCGCAAAAAGAAGATTACATCAAATAGATCTCCACAAGAGAGGGGGAGAACTTTGTATTGAGATTCAAAGAGAGAAGAAGCCATCTAGCTACTAACTGTGGACCCGAAGGTCTGAGGTAAACTACTCACACTTCATCGGAGAGGCTAGGATGATGTAGAAGCCCTCGGTGATGACGACCCTCTCCGGCGGAGCTCCGGAACAGGCCCCAAGATGGGATCTCGTGGATACAGAAAGTTGCGGCGGTGGAATTAGGTTTTTGGCTCCTGTTCTGATCGTATGGGGGTACGTAGGTACATATAGGAGGAAGGAGTACGTCGGTGGACCACCGAGGGGCCCACAAGGCAGGGGGTGCGCCTTGGGGGGGGGCGCACCCCAGCCTCGTGACCTCCTCTTTGATCCCTTGAAGTAGGGTCCAAGTTTCCTGGATCACGTTCGGTGAGAAAATCACGTTCCCGAAGATTTTATTCCGTTTGGACTCTGTTTGATATTCTGTTTCTCCGAAACACTGAAATAGGCAAAAACCAGCAATTCTGGGCTGGGCCTCCGGTTAATAGGTTAGTCCCAAAAATAATATAAAAGTGGAAAATAAAGCCCAATATAGTCCAAAACAGTAGATAATATAGCATGGAGTAATCAAAAATTATAGATACGTTGGAGACGTATCAGTGGGTCATCAAGCACATTTTCAAGCCTAGACAAGTTATCAACTACGGGGTTCTCAACTCCTCTTCTATTAGTAATATGTAAATCAAATTCTTCTAGCAAGAGAACCCATCGAGTAAGTCTAGGTTTAGCATCTTTCTTTTCCATAAGATATTTAATAGCAGCATGATGAGTGTGAACAATTACTTTTGAATCAACAATATAAGACCGAAATTTATCACAAGCAAACACCAATGCTAAGAGTTCTTTTTCAGTAGTAGCATAATTTCGTTGAGCACTGTCTAGAGTTTTACTAGAATAGCGAATAACATTCAGTTTCTTATCAACTCTTTGTCCTAGAACAACACCAACAACATAATCACTAGCATCACATGTAATTTCAAAAGGCAAGTTCCAATCAGGTGGTTGAACAATAGGTGACAAAATTAAGGCTTTCTTGAGTATTTCAAAGGCTTCTAGACAATTATCATAAAAAACAAAAGGAATATCCTTTTGCAAAAGATTCATAAGAGGCCTAGAAATTTTAGAGAAGTCTTTGATAAATCTCCTATAGAAACCGACATGACCTAGGAAACTACGAATACCTTTGATATCTTTAGGACATGGCATTTTCTCAATTGCATCAACCTTAGCTTTGTCCACTTCAATACCTCTTTGAGAAATTTTATGAACTAAGACAATACCTTCATTAACCATAAAGTGGCACTTCTCCCAATTCAAGACAAGATTTGTTTGTTCACATCTCTACAAAACTCAATCAAGGTTGCTCAAACAATCATCAAAAGACTTCCCATAAATAGAGAAATAATCAATGAAAATCTCAATAATCTTTTCATAGAAGTCAGAGAATATAGCAGGCATACATCTTTGAAAGGTAGCAGGTGCATTGCATAAACCTAAAGGCATACGTCTATAAGCATAAGTTCCAAAGGGACAAGTAAAAGTGGTCTTTTCTTGATCAGGTTGAGAAAACATGTATTTGTGAAAAACCAGAATATCCATCAAGGAAGAAAAAGTGTATGTGCTTAGATAATCTTTCTAGCATTTGATCAATAAAAGGCAGACGGTAACGATCATTTCTAGTTGCTTTGTTTAATTTTCTAAAATCAATTACCATTCTATAACCTGTAACAATTCTTTGTGGAATAAGTTCATTCTTATCATTAGGAACAACAGTAATGCCTCCCTTTATAGGGACACAATGAACATGACTTAGCCATCTACTATCAGCTATAGGATAGATTATACCTGTTTCCAGAAGTTTTAGTATTTCCATTCTTACCACTTCCTTAATATTTGGATTTAACCGACATTGGTGATCAACAATGGGTTTAGCATCAGGTTCCATATTAATTTTGTGCTGGCATAGAGTGGGACTAATGCCCTTTAAATCATCAAGAGTATATCCAATAGAAGCTCGATGCTTCCTTAGAGCTTTCAATAATCTTCCTTCTTCATGTTCTGAAAGGTTAACACTAATAATAACAGGATATATCTTCTTTTCATCATGATAAGAATATTTCAAAGTGTCTGTCAATTGTTTTTTTTCAAACATAGGATCACCTTTAGGCGGAGCAGGACCTCCTAGAGTTTCAATAGGCAAATTGTGTTTAAGAAGAGGACGTTCTTCAAAGAAAATCTTATCTATTTCATTTCTTTCATGCATATGAAAATCATATTTATGGTCTCGAAAATATTGTTCTAGTGGATCAGTAGGAGGCACAACAATAGAAGCAAGACCAATAAATTCATCCTTAATAAGCAATTCTTTTTCATGAAGCTTTCTACTAAACTTGGAAAAATTAAACTCATGAGACTCATCACCAAAACTAACACTGACAGTTTGTTTATCACAATCTATTCTAGCATTATCAGTGTTCAAGAAAGGTCTACCAAAGATAATGGGACAAAAGTCATCTTGTGGGAACCAAGAACAAGAAAATCAGTAGGGTATTTTATTTTCCCACACAAGACTTCAACATATCTAACAATCCCAATTGGTGATATAGTGTCTCTATTAGCAAGTTTGATAGTAACACCTATGTCTTCTATCTCTGTGGGTGCTATGTCATTCATAATTTCTTGATATAAGCAATAAGGAATAGCACTCATGCTAGCATTTATGTCACATAAACCATGATAACAGTGATCTCCTATTTTAACTGAGAGAACGGGCATGCCAACAACAGGTCTATGTTTATCATTTTTATCAGGTTTGGCAATTCTAGCAGCTTCTTCGCAGAAGTAAATAACTTGCCCATCTATATCTTCTTCCAAGAGATCTTTAACCATAGCAATACTAGGTTCTACTTTAATTTGTTCATCAAGTTTAGGTGTTCTAATGTATATTTTGTTGACCACAGTTGAAACCTTAGCATGTTCCTTTATCCTAATAGGGAAAGGTGGTTTCCCAATATAAGTACTAGGAACAACTGGATCTATATTATAAATTATAGTTTCTTCTTTAACTAGCACCAGTTCTTTAATTTCTTCTTTAATAAGTGGTGATATTTAAACCACTTCTCTTTAGGGAGATCAACATGAGTAGCAAATGATTCACAGAAGGAGGCTACTATCTCAGAGTCAAGTCCATATTTAGTGCTAAATTTATGAAAAGCATCAGCATTCATAAAAGATTTAACAGAATCATACTTAAGTTTAATACTTGAATCTTTTCCTTCGTCGAGTTCCCAATCTTCAGAGTTGCATTTAATTCTTTCCAAAAGATCCAACCGTAATTCAATAGTCTTCTTCATAAAGGAACCATCACAAGAGGTATCAAGCATGGTTTAATCATTACGAGAAAGCCTAGCATAAATATTCTGGATAATAATTTCTCTTGAGAGCTCATGATTGGGGCATGGATGTAACATTGACTTAAGCCTCCCCCAAGCTAGAGCTATACTTTCTCCTTCACGAGGCCAAAAATTATATATATAATTCCGATCACGATGAACTAGATGCATAGGATATATTTTTGATGGAACTCCAATTTCAATCGATTCCAATTCCAGGATCCAATATCATCGCATAGCCTATACCATGCCAATGCTTTTCCCTTCAAAGATAAAGGGAAAAACTTCTTCATAACTTCATCTCGGGGTAAACCTGCAAGCTTGAATAATCCACAAATTCGTTCTACATATATCAAGTGCATATCAGGATGTTCGGTTCTGTCTCCTGCATAAGGATTAGCTAGTAGTTGTTCTATCATACCCGAAGGAATTCCATATTCAATATTTTCAGTAGGTGCAGTAGGTTGAGGGTTAGCTAATTGTGGTTCCAGTCGAGGTGAAGATAGCCTGAACAAACCCTCAAAGGATGGTTTTCTATAGTAACAAGTGACAATAAATTTCAGCACACTATATAAATGTTTGCTTACCAATTTCCACTTACCAAAGGCGCTTCACTCCACGGTAACGGCGCTAGAAAATAGCCTTGATGACCCACAAGTATAGGGGATCAATTGTAGCTCTTTTCGAAAAGTAAGAGTGTCGAACCCAACGAGGAGCAGAAGGAAATGAAAAGTGGTTTTCAGCAAGGTAATGTCTGCAAGTGCTGAAATTGTAAGTAGCAGTGTAGTTTGATAGCAAGATAATTTGTAACAAGCAAGTAACGATAATAGTAGCAAAAGTGCAACAAGGTAGCCCATACTATCAAAATATCGTACACATATCAACTTCACATGATTACTTGCAACATGATTTCTCCCGTGACCTCAAGAACAAAATTAACTACTCACAAATGATAAGCATGCTCAATATCAGAGGGGTATTAAATAGCATATTGGATCTGAACATATAATCTTCCACCAAATAAACCATATAATAATCAACTACAAGATGTAATCAACACTATTAACACCCACAAGCACCAATGCATAGTTGCGATAACAAGATTGAACACAAGAGATGAACTAGGGTTTGAGATGAGATGGTGATGTTGAAGATGTTGATGGAGATTGCCCTCCCCAAGATGGGAGAGCTGTTGGTGATGATGATGACAATGATTTCCCCCTCCGGGATGGAAGTTCACCTGGCGGAATCGCTTCGCCAGAGGGCAAAAGTGCTCCTGCCCAAGTTCCACCTCGAGACGGCGATGCTCCATCCCGAAAGACCTCTACTTATTTTTTCTAGGTAAAAATGACTTACATAATAGAAGATGGACACCGGAGGTGGGCCTGGGTGAGCACAACCCACCAGGGCACGCCTGGGCTCCCTGGCGCGCCTCGGTAGGTTGTGCCCACCTCGTGGGCCCCCTATGGTTGTTATTTTCTCCAATATTCCTCATATATTTGATAAAAATTCTTTGTGAAGTTTCAGCTTATTCTGAGTTATGCAGAATAGGTAGCTTGACGTAGCTTTTCCAGGTCCAGATTTCTTGCTGCCGGAATTCTCCCTCTTTGTGTATATCTTGCATATTATGAGAAGAAAAGGCATTAGAATTACTCCAAAAAGCATTATTATGGATAAAAACATCATAAATAACAGTAAGAAAACATGATGCAAAATGGACATATCAGTACCCATGGATAAACTCTTCATTGAGTGTAGACATAATATTAGTACCAAAAGTATACTCCAAGATTATGTAAAACTTATGCGCACAAATGAAAAATGCAGCTTATGATTACAAAAGTGTTGATGATATAAAACATACCCATGCAAATGAAAAATGCAGCTTATGATTACAAAAGGGTTGATGATAATATACACTACCTGAACAAGTGTGGAGCCAACCACCATCTTGTAACCTTCAAACGGATCAGGAATTACACCTAAGGTCTGCAGTTTAGGCGCAGAGACAACAGTTATTTGCGAAGGTGCATAAGGATAATCAAGGAGCGGCCTTTGGAGTGAAGGGGCGTCTTTGATGGTGTGATCCTCTCCTTTAAAGCAAATTCCAATGCTTACAAGGTGAGGCAACTTTATTTGGAAACAATGGATATGGATTTATTTTCCAAAAACAAGTAGGAAGCGCTCCAGGGCAGGGCAACATGAGTGGATGATGCTGTGCAGTGAGGCGTCCGACAGATCGACCACCACTAGCGTGAGTTTTTTAGTAGTGGGAGTCGAAGCAATTGTACCAGATTGTCTGGTAGATGACACCGGTCTAGGGTGGTGGTGGTGTGGAGAGAGGAGGAAAACCATGAGATGGACATTGGTGGTGAGGGCACAACTACAACGCTTGGTGGAAAGCTATTTGCATAGTAATGGTAGAATTCAAGATGATGGAGTTTTTCGAATTGACGGGATGTCAGCCAGGCGTCCACCGTGTAGGGTATGTGCAGTAGGCAGCATAGCTCTGATGGGATGAGATGATGGCTTTGTGGAGTTCGAAATCATGAACGACAGATAGCCATCGACAGTCAAGAATAAGAGGCGCGACGCGCCACAGAGTGCATCACCAAGATGCGAGGACCTGTGTGCGGTAGCCATCCTTGGTGGGGAGAAGGAAGATGATCTCCCCAAGGATGGTGTCCCAGAGATTGTTGATGCCGTCTGCCCGATATTCTACGGGTTCCTCGGATCCAGTGGCATGGCCGCTTTTGCCCGCGCTACCGGGTGTAGGATTGTCGCGAGAAACCACGACCACCTATGGGACCAGGAGGTCCCTTTATGGTTCGATAGGGGGCGAGGCGTTGCACAAAGAGCAGATGAGCGTGGGGTAACACGACAGAGATCACACAGACAATTTTACCCAGGTTTGGGCCGCCACGAGGCCTAAAACCCTACTCCTACTTTGGTGGATTGATGGTGGAAAGGTGGTGGTGGTGTGTAGTACACTTGCCCGGCAAGGGTTGCCTGAGGCAATAGTGACTATGCACATATTGAGGTCTGAGTTATCCAACCTTCTAACCCTTTCTATGGTCGCCATGGGCCTCCTTTTATAGGTCAAGGGTTTACCATAGTGGAAAAGTGGTCATTATGCACTGATAAGAT
This sequence comes from Triticum urartu, assembly GCF_003073215.2. Lineage (NCBI taxonomy): Eukaryota > Viridiplantae > Streptophyta > Magnoliopsida > Poales > Poaceae > Triticum > Triticum urartu. The sequence goes on along the minus strand of NC_053024.1, from coordinate 302,460,577 downwards.
AGCAAACAGTGCTATCATACCTAACTCTACGGGCTGACAGGGCGCATTAAATGCACCACTCAATGCCACATCATTGGTTGCCCGGTAAGGCTTGTCGCGCTATCTTGCCAGCTCCGCACCTGCTTGCTTGACACGTTGTAGGACGGGTGTCATCTACGGGTTTCTCCTGTAGGAAATGGCTGCCATGTGGCGAATGGCTGCCACTTAATCACTTTGCCGCTTGACGCTGCACTGATCAATGACGTGGGTCATGATAGAGTGGTTGGCGAGGTGGTTTTGCCTCCGTGAGCCCCGGCAGGCCCAGCCGGGGTGCTCTGGTTGTCTGCTTCTGGGGGTGGCCTCGCCACTTGCCAGGCTTGCCTTCCCAGCAACAGAGGCTTCTCTCTTCATGATACCTTGCTTCTCTGGCTTGATCTTGGTCCTTCTGATATCCATGTTGGTCCCTCGAATATCTTTTTTCTTGCACTCTGACTTGAGCTGCTGCTTCAATCTTGTTCTCGTGCCTGTGCATAGCCTGGGCTCCAGACCCAGGTTTTTTTTGTCGGATTATAGGTTCCGGCAAACCCTTGAGCTGTTCGAACTCTGGGGTTCGCACGAAGAACACTCTCTCCCCGACTCGCTCACTCAACGATCCCACGGCCTAGCTCGACGAACCCAAAGAACAAGAGACACAGGGGTTTATACTGATTCGGGCCACCTCGCGGTGTAATACCCTACTCCAGTGTGTGGTGGATTGCCTTGGGGGGGCTGAGGATAAACTAATACAGTGGATGAACAACCTCAGGAGGTGAGGTGTTCTTGAGCTCGGTGAGCTGGTGAGTGTGAGGATCATCTGAATGATCCATCCCCCTCTAGATGGGTCGATCCCCTACTACGGTGGTGGATAAGTCCTATTTATAGTGGCCTTGTCCTCCTCCCAAATGTTTAGGCAGGAAGGGATCCCACAACGGCTAAGTTTGAAGGGGGACAACTAGTACAAGCTATCCTGACAAAAGTATTCTTCGCCTGCCAAAGGCTCTGGTGACGCTGTTGTGGGCTCCGCGATGCCCTTCGTCCTGCCGGCCTGCTGGTCTTGGTCTGGTTGCACAGATATGGAAACCTTTGCTTCATTCCTCAGGACTCCACGTCTGCGCTTGCCTCCTTGACACCAAAGAGGAAACTGGTACACTGCACCCACTAGCGCCCGCCCGTCCTTAGTCGTCATGGCTCACGTCACGTGAACCTCACGAGGTGCCCCTTGCATAGATATCCCCGCTCCTCGGGAGCCAGCCTAGTGAGGCTGCCCCCAGGGAGGTCTTGGTGTCGTCCGCCTCGCGAGGCTTGGCCCCTTGTGAGGGTCTTGAGTTGTTGCTGCTAAAGCTGGGCCATATCGGGACGTTGATGGAGCCACACTCGTGGGCCGCAGGCGGGCAATTATGGGCACCCCCGGTCCCACAACACCGACAGTAGCCCCCGGGACCAAGACACGCTCGAACTTGGCTTCGAGGCAAAGCCAAAGGGCACGTGCGGAGCGCAACGGGCCCCAACCGCCTATGGCCTTAGACGACGCATGGCAATTGATGGGACGTGGGCGCCTCCGCTTCCCCGTGCTGCCTCGGCAACTGTCCGACTTGACGAGATGCCGCTGCATGCAAAGGAAAATCATCATTATGCACGATCATGGTGACCGGTGGTTGCCCTCCCTCTGGCTATAAATGAGGGGAGGGGCAGAGCCCCCCTCCCCCCCGCTCATCTCTGCCTTCTTGCTGTTCACTCCTCCTTCCTCCTCTTGGTCCTTCTGTCTTGCTATCCTGCCGAAACATCCATGGCACTGATTAGGAGGTTTTTTGCAGTGGAGAAGGGAAAGCCCCCCCCTTGAGGAGCTGGAGCTACTTCCACCGAAGAAGAGGTCCCGACACCGTCATGACGCTTGGGCGAGGCAAGAGGTGATGCGGCCTTGGTACGAGCGGTCGCCACCTGGCTACCCGCTCCCTCTTTACGCCCAAGCGCAGGGCTCCGTAGGAGGTGGAAGCGGCCCTCACCGTGCGAGTCGCGATCACGGGGACCAGGTTGAGGTCATGCGGCCGTGTGCCGTGCGAACCCACACCAAGGCCTCCTCACCTGAGTTTGTGCTGTGGGCGGTGATGCCTCCGCGCACATGGATCCAGTTCACGCAGTTCTTTGCCTAAGAGACGCCGCAGAGGGGGCCGCTTGAGGTGTGGCTCCACCACGCTGGGTGGTGCAGTCTAGCCCACGGGAGCAGCAGTCGAGGTCGTTTCCCCCAGCAAGATCTTCATGACTCGCGGATGGGGAGAGGTCACCCGTGCCTGTCGCGCGGAGGGGGCCCTCGCCGTCCATTTCGAGTGTGATGGCGCCTCCGCACTATTCTTCAAGATCTTCCACGAGGAAGGTCGTCGCCTAGAGTGCTGCCCCAGAGATGAACATCAGCAGGGCTAGGCGGCGGGCGCAGTGCCGGCCGTGGTTCCTGCCGATGGCTCCTCCAGCAGCAGCGATGACTCCTGGGAGTCTAGTGACTCTCCCGCAGTGCCCGGAGCGCCGCGGCGGCCTCCGCCTGGCACCGACGATGATCTGGATGGGGTTCACGCCGGCCTCACGTGGCCCACTGTTGATGATGGCATCAGTAGTGTTGCCGCCAGTCAGGGCTTCCTAAGGCCGTTCTTCTTTTGTTCCCTGCGAGGAATCGAAACAAACCACGAGGGGGTATGTAAAGAACATGTAATGCTTTTTATCCATCGCTTATTACTCTTAACATGAGGTTGTCGCTGTGTGTCTCGCTTAGGCATTACTCCCCCTTTTCGTTCTTGCGGTAGCTTTAGCGCTCTACGCCGTCGGGTCCCAGTCCCCAGGTAGGCTCCAGTAGTCGCTGGTATGCCAGGTCGCAATGTCATGGTAAAAACTAGGAGGTGAGTGGTGTCGGTGTCAAAACCGGCGGATCTCGGGTAGGGGGTCCCGAACTGTGCGTCCAAGGCTGATGGTAATAGGAGGCGGGGGACACAATGTTTACCCAGGTTCGGGCCCTCTCGATGGAGGTAATACCCTACTTCCTGCTTGATTGATCTTGGTGATATGAGTATTACAGGAGTTGATCTACCACAAGATCGTAGAGGCTAAACCCTAGAAGCTAGCCTATGATTATGATTGTTGTTGTCCTACGGACTAAACCCTCCGGTTTATATAGACACCGGAGGGGCCTAGGGTTACACAGAGTCGGTTACAGAGAAGGAGATCTACATATCCGAATCGCCAAGCTTGCCTTCCACCCAAAGGAGAGTCCCACCCAGACACGGGACAAAGCCTTCAATCTTGTATCTTCATAGTCCAACAGTACAGCCAAAGTATATAGTCCGGCTGTCCGATGACCCCTTAATCCAGGACTCCCTCAGGCTTCAATGACGATGAGTCCAGCGCGCAGATTGTCTTTGGCATTGCAAGGCGGGTTCCTTCCCCGAATACTCCATAGAAGATTTTGAACACAAGGATTGTGTCCGGCTCGGTAAAACAAATTCCACATACCACCATAGAGAGTATAATATTCCACAAATCTAATCTGCTAACAACCTTTCATAATGTGACATCCTATCGTGGTCTGGTCATTACAAACCATTTTCCCAGCCTGCCACTTCACTTGTTGCGAGGCGGTTTTATTGGCATGTCTTGTCAAAGCAGAGATCGTGTTCCCCTTATCACGGGATTCTCATCAATACGGGTGTGGGTAACCCCATCGTGCTTGTTAGTATGACTCCGCAATTTTAGGAAAGTTCCAAACGGCCATGCAGAGGATGCTTGATATTCACCCTCTTTAGAAAGGGGCCAAGGCCTGTCCTTTTCTTCTCGCGCTCGATCCTTCCCCTCCCCCACCTCGAGTTCCAACACCCAAGGCTCATTCTAAGCGCTTCAGACCTTCAACCATGTCCGGATCCAACCTTCAAGGTCAGTGGATGGCCTCCTCTATCACAGAGGAGGACATCATGAAGCTAAGGGAAGCCAGGTATCTGACCGCCGAAATCTTGCACAGGCTGTCTGCTCAAGGGAAGGTCATCGCTACTCCCGAATCCAAAGAGAGTGTCATATTTGTTTCCCACTTCCTCCGAGGGATAGGCTTTAGTCTTGATCCCTTTGTAAGAGGGCTTATGTTCTATTACGGGCTCGATGTCCATGATCTAGCTCCAGATTCCATCCTTCACATCTCGTCGTTTATCGTCGTGTGTGAGGCCTTCTTCCGCATAACCCCACACTTCGGCTTATGGCTCAAGACCTTCAATGTGAAGCCGAATATGATCGATGTGCGACATGTAGAATGCGGAGGTGCCATAATAAGCAAAGGCGTCGATGCTCTATGGCCAAAGGGTTCCTTTCCGGAGGTGTCCAACTTATGGCAGCGGGAGTGGTTTTACATCATAGCTCCCCGAGGTACAAAGTGGGCAGCTGCCCCCACCTTCCGCTCGAGCCCCCCGACATAACTGGCATCATGGGTCAACAAGGGGCTGGACTGGGGGCCAGATAATGACGTGCTGACATTGCAAAGTCGCATCCGAGATCTCCTCAAGAGGGATGTCAGCCTTGTCAAGGTAGTGCTAGTTATGCTAGTTCGTCGGGTCCTGCCATGCCAACGTCGATCTCTCCGTATGTGGGAGTTCAACCCGGAAGGACCGCGAACTATTCAGCAATTCTTCGGCGTGACGCTCGAAGAGATGTATGGATTGTTCTTCGGATCACGAATAAAGTGTCCGGACACCACCGCGGATGCGGGTCTCAACTGCAACCATCTAGATACCCACGCAAGTAATTCTGCGGCCGAACATGCTGTCTTTTTTATTTGTCACAACATCATTTTGAAAAAATCGCTCTCGGCCAGGACTGGATAAGAAAGGCGGAGATGATCAGGTGTTCGGCCCCCCTTCCCCAAGGCTCACCGGATCCTGTACTAGCCAGGATGCTTGAGCACGCGCCTTATCAAGTGCCATCAGGGGAAGATAAAGGGAGGAATAAAGAAGCCGAATGCGGGATTCACACATCAATCATCCAAATCGGGGGAATTAGTGTCTCCATGAAGGAGGATAATCGAGGAGAAGAATCTAGAATCCCCTCTCCCCAAGGAAGGAAAAGGACCGCCTCTGAAGACTTGGAAACGAAGGTTTTCAATGAGGGAAGAAACCTTCGCCAGGGGGCCCTGCACCAGAGGGTGTCCTTACCGCACAGTGCCCACAAGGGGGCCAGCCCTGCATCGAGCTGTAAGTGAACAAAAGTACTTTTGGTAAATATATCCTGCTTTATCTCCGAGGACAATAACCGGGACATATCTCTTGCAGTCCGGCTCGTAGCCCTTCTCGACAGAGTTTGTCTTCGGGGGATCTTCTTCCGGAGATGATGGAGAGCGAAACGCCTCCTCCTGTCTCCCGGCCTCCTGGGGCGGACGACCCTAAGGTGTCATCACGGAGGATTTCTCCTCATCCGCCAAGGCCAGAAGGTAACCCTTCAGCCACCGAAGTCTGGAATATTTGGCTCCTAAGGAGAGCAACAGAAAGAGTCTGGGATTGTCCGGTGCACAACCGGATGCACTGATGGGTCTTTTGGAGCAAGCAGCTATCTCAGAGGCGCATCATACTTTAATGGGTACGGTGGTTGAGAGGATTTCATCTGCCAAAAGTGGGTTGCATGAGGCTTTTATGAGCCTGCTAAGAGGCTTTGAGGTACGCAAAGTAATATATAAAAAATTTGACGGTACCGCACATGCTAGGTGTGCTCTATATAGATAGTAGCCCCTGAGACTCTGGTTGCTGTCCAAAGGCGGCAAACAGAGGATCATAGTCCCAGGTAATGATCGCGCTTCTTTCATGTGGAGGCGGCTGAGAGTCCGGTGGCCGGCCGGATTGCTGAGTTTGCTGGACTAAGGCGGCAACTTGACGCGGCAGATGCTGACATTGCGCTTGTGAACAAGCGGCTTGACGAGGCACATGGTATGTATTTTCGGGTGGTCAACAAATATTAAGAGGAGCATGATGCTAGTATATATAATATGTTGTGACTGCAGATGGAGCTACCGCCGTGGACACCCTTCGGGCGGAACTTGGCCGAGCCAAGGAACAAGCCAGGAGAAGTGATGCGGCCGCCCTAAAGGCGGCCGAAGACTTAAGAGCCAGGCTGCTCATCGCAAAGCGAAGATAAAATAGCCAAGATGGCTGTTGAGCTGAAAAATGCCGCCGGTCGATATGAGCTTCTTGAAAAGGAAAGCCAAGGGAAAGCGGCTGACCTGAAGAAAGCCGTGGAAGTAGCCAAGGAAACCCGCTCTCAAATCAGAGCAGCGAAGGAGGAGCTCCGTCAAGCCAGAGATATCATGGCTGGGAAGCCCTTTTTGTTGTGGACGAAGTTCGGAGATCCGAAGTATGCTCCTCTAGGTCAATTATGGAGTGCTGCAGACGTGTACTTGGACTTGGCAATGAGTGCTGCTGATGCGACTGAGTTTTTCAAAGATCAGAAAGATCATGAAGTGGAAAGATTGTTCCGGTCGCAGTTCAGTGCTCCAACGCGTCCGGTGCTGTTAAATGAACAAATGGCCGAGTGGGTCGAGCTCCATAGGTTGTCTGGACTTGCCATGAGGTCTGTCGTAGATCATCTTTGGCTGAAGGGACCAAGGACGAATAGTTATTTTGGTTTAGTGTAACGATTCAGTGGTGCTGTGCCGCATATCAATGCTATAAAGAGGTCGGCCTGCATAGAGGGTGCGCGGATGGCTCTTGCCCATGTTAAGACATACTGGGCAGAGATGGAGGCCACCGCTATTGCAACCGGGGATCCGGCCGTAGGCTAGGTCTCGGCTGAGCACTATTTTGAAGAAGTCCTAGAAGGCGCTTGTTTAACAGAGGCTTAGTGCTCGAAGAGTATCATGTTCGAGTGACATGTATCCCAATTGTAAAAACAATGTTATTTGGATTATAAAGGCAGTGTTTATACTTTTTCCTAAAAGTATTATGGCGCCTCCTGTGCGACCGTTTATGTATGTATATAACCTGAAAGTTTGCAGTCATCGGCTTCAGGCCCCACACACATAATGCGGGGGTGTTCGAAAAAGTGCGTATTCACACTTGACCCAACGTCTTGGTCCATTAAGGAGGTGATAGCGCGACGAACAAGGCAATCGGACTATATAGCTTTAACACTTTCACTTAGCCATATGAGTTTGACGGTGGGGCTACTATATAGCCCCTAGTACTTCCGCGCTCATCCGAGTACGGTGCGCGTACATACATGACCGAGAAACCGGTCCTTCGTTAATGCAGAGGAATAGCGAAGATTCCCGTTGACTCATCGAGTGATTGACCAGTCTCGCGCTTTATCATGACAGTCGGTTTTCACTTTCTCTACTAAGGTGCTCATCCAGATGAACCAGGGCACAATCGCAGTAGTTCTCCCGGTGCCACCTTAGCTGGTAGAGCAGAACGTAAGGTAGCAAAACACGGGAGACGGGCAACCCCAACTATTGACCAAAGACATGATTCGCAGCTAATGCATATAAGGCCAAACTCGCGACGCCGAACACTCCCTAAGGTATTCGGACTTTACAACATATACTAGGCTGAGTAATGCCCTCGATAATGAGCCCTGATTTTCTAGGTACTTGCATTAGTTTGACGTGACGAAATGCCAAATAACGCCAGCATCCCTTTCGGTTGTGTTGAGTATTTGGAGGGAGTGAAGCAACAAGAGATAGTAAAAAAGGTTTACACAGGGTCTTAATCTAAAAAGAAGCCTTTAAGCGGGGCCCTGCTGCACGTCTGTGCCTGTGTCTTCGTTGTGCCGTATCCTGGAAGGGTGTAGTACGATGATCATCTATAAAAGAGAAAAACGTAGCTGAAAGTCTTCGTGTGAAAAAATGGTTATTCTTAATGAACCATTAAAATGCAATCTAAATAGGGTCAAGCCGAACTGTAGCCCTTTTTACATGTGGGAAGCCCCTAGCACCACCTATGGGGGTGTATCCATCGACCCAATCTCAGGTTTATCTGAGTTGTTACAGCTAGTGGTGTGCCAGACCCGTCTAACCGTGTCTGCGATCTTGACGACTGATCATTTCGTTTGGTTGGAGAGGCCGTTCAGTGATTGGCTGCTAGAGCCGCCACATATTCCTCCTTACATGAGGAATGCTCTGTGTTTCCGCTAACTATGATGATGCCACATGGACCGGGCATCTTAAGCTTAAGATAAGCGTAATGCGGTACTGCATTAAAACGAGCGAAGGCCGTTCTCCCGAGTAGTGCGTGATGGACGCTTCAGAATGGAGCGAGTTCGAAGGTTAATTCTTTGCTTCGGAAGTTGTCGGGAGAACCGAATACAACCTCTAGTACTAGAGAGCCCATGTAGCGGGCCTCTGGGCCTAGTATTACTCCTTTAAAGGTAGTATTGCTTTGGCTGATTCTTGTCGGGTCTATCCCCATTTTGCGGACGGTGTCCTGATATATCAGATTAAGACTACTGTCGCCGTCCATAAGGACTCGGGTGAGATGGTATCCATCATTTATTGGGTCTAGCACCAAGGCAGTTGATCCTCCATGTCGGATACTAGTCGGGTGATCCCTGTGATCAAAAGTGATCGGGCAGGCCGACCAAGGGTTGAACTTCGGGGTGACGGGCTCCACGGCGTATACGTCTCGGGGTGTGCACTGGCGCCTCCTCTTCAGTATGTGAGTTGCGTATCATGTTCACTGTTTTGACCTCTGGTGGGAATTTTTTTTGTCCCCTAGTGTTCGGCTGGCGAGGCTCATCCTCGTCTTCGCTTGGTGTCTCCCTCCCCTTGTGTTCGGCGTTTAGCTTGTCGGCCTGCTCGAAGACCCATCATTCTCTGTTGGTGTGATTTGCAGGTTTGTCGGAGGTGCCATGAATCTGACATAATCTGTCTAGAATCTTGTTTAGGCTGGACGGTCCATCTCTGCTGCCTTTAAATGGCTTTTTCCGTTGACCGGGTCGAGAGCCCCTGAATCCGGCATTTACCTCCGTGTTGTCTGGGCTGTCTTCGTTGTTTCGACGCTTGCTTTTATTGCGTCGCGGTTTCCCGTTGCCATCCCTGACTTCGGATGTGCCTGGGTTGCTGGTGCCGCTATGGGCCTGCCGACTGTCTTCGCCCGCGCAAAAGCGGGTCATAAGGCTTGTTAGGGCTGTCATTGTCGTCGGTTTTTCCTGGCCGAGGTCTCTGGCGAGCCATTCATCCCGGACATTGTGCTTGAAAGCAGCTAAGGCTTTGGCATCCAGGCAGTCGATGATTTGATTCTTCTTCGTGAGAAATCTATTCCAAAGATTTCGGGCTGACTCTCCGGGTTGTTGAAGTATGTGACTTCAATCATCTGTGTCCGGAGGTCGGACATAGGTCCGTTGAAAATTGGCCCTCAAAGCGTCCTCAAGCTCTTCCCAGCTTCCAATTGAGTTTTCGGGGAGGCTTTTCAGCCAGTGCCGAGCTGGTCCTTCCAACTTGAGGGGCATGTATTTGATGGCATGGAGATCATCTCCGCGAGCCATGTGGATGTGAAGGATAAAGTCCTCAATCCATACCCAAGGGTCTGTCGTTCCATCATATGCCTCTATGTTCACGGGTTTGAATCCCTCTGGAAATTCATGATCTAGCACCTCATCGGTGAAGCATAGGGGGTGCACGGCACCCCTGTATTTGGATGTGTCATGGCATTCTTCGAACGGTTGTAGCGTTTGGTTTTGATTCCGAGCTGTTATTCGGTCAGTATAGTCATTTGGGTGGCCATGATTCTATGCCGGGGCGCGCTTCCTAGATCTGTAGGTGGACCTGGCCATACCGGCTTTTTTATGCATGTCTTCACGTAAATCGTGTGCTGACTTGTGTGCGACGTCGTTAGTCTCCCTGTCGTGGCCACGGAGTGGTCGACCCGGCTGGTCGGCCGTTCTATTTTTCGGCTGAATGGGCTCTAAAGCCTCGTCATCGAATTTAGGCAGCAGCTTGCGCTTTGGATAGCTCTTTGTGTGGCGAACGCCGTCGTACTTTTCTTCAGTGTCAAACACTTTGTTCCATCTGCTGTTGAGCGTATTATGCGTGGCCTTAAGCCTTTGCTTCTGCTTCTTCAGGCTCCTCGCGGTGGCAATAAGCCTTCTATGGAGGTTCTCTTGTTCCAAGTGCCTTTCCGAGATGATGTGTGCATCGTCGTCTGGACTGTTCTCCTCTCCGGAGACAGGTTGATGAGCTTTATCCTCGGCGTCGCCGTGATCGGACAGCGGCTTTGTACTATGTTCGCCGTCCGCTGGCTCATTCTGCTCCATCGTTGGGTCCATGTGGTCGTCGTTTCCTTTGGAGTCGACCGGGGTATTATTCTTTCTTGCGCTATTATCGCTATTTTGCTAAGGAAGGATTTGGAGCGGCGCCGTCGTCGCTTTGGTTGGTTCTCGAGGGGACTATCCTTCGCTACATCCTCCTGTTCCTCATCGTTGTTTTCTTTTGGTGTATCCACCATGTATATATTGTGTGATGAAGTGGCTGTCCAGTGCCCTGCGGGCGGTAGTTCCTATTTCTCTCCTGCATCGTCGTCCATACCGTCGATGTCTTCGGAGTCAAAATCAAGCATGTCAGTTAAGTCATCGATAGTGGCTATTAAATGGGTGGTGGTTGGGGAACGAATTCCTTCGTCGTCCGCTTCCCACTCGAGCCAGACATAGTTCGGCCGAGGGTCTCCTGACAAGGAGAGAGACCTCAATGAATCTAGCACATCTCCCAAGGGCGAGTGCTGAAAAATATCCACAGAGTTAAACTCCATGATCGGTGCCCAATCAGATTGGATAGGCACGGACACAGGTGGTTCAGAGCCTGTGGCCGGGGATGAATCCAAGGGTCCGGTAACACAGGTCTCGTAGGAGGTGAAGTCAGTATTCGATTCTATCGCCGCTGAGTGTGCAGCCTCCATGGCGGGGTCCATCCACCCATCCTCGGATGGCACGATCTTCTCTGGATTGAGGGACGGAGTAACCGCATGTGCGATCTTCCGAACACTGTCCGATGACAGAGCTAAGTCATGCTCGTCGTGACTGTGCGGCGCGCCTGACATGAGCTCGAATCTGTCGAAGATCAAGTCTCCACGGATATTGGCAGTGTAGTTCAACCTTCCAAATCTGACCTGATGGCCAGGGGCGTAGCTATCGATCTGCTGTAGATGGCCAAGCGAGTTGGCCCGCAGTATGAAGCCGCCGAATACGAAGATCTGTCCGAGGAGAAAAACCTCACCCTGGATCGCATCGTTGCTGATGACCGTAGGAGCCATCAAGCCTTTATCGTGACCGCAAAGTGGAACTCTCAATGAAAGCACCAATGTTGGTGTCAAAACCAGCAGATCTCGGGTAGGGGGTCCCGAACTTTTTGTCTAAGGATGATGGTAACAAGAGGCGGGGGACATAATGTTTACCCAGGTTCGGGCCCTCTTGATGGAGGTAATACCCTACTTCCTGCTTGATTGATCTTGATGATATGAGTATTACAAGAGTTGATCTACCATGAGATCATAGAGGCTAAACCCTAGAAGCTAGCATATGATTAAGATTGTTGTTGTCCTATGGACTAAACCTTCCAGTTTATATAGACACCGGAGGGGGCTAGGGTTACACATAGTTGGTTATAGAGAAGGAGATCTACATATCCGAATCGCCAAGCTTGCCTTCCACGCAAAGGAGAGTCCCACCCGGACACGGGACGAAGCCTTCAATCTTGTATCTTCATAGTCCAACAGTCCGGCCAAAGTATATAGACCGGCTGTCCGAGGACCCCTTAATCCAGGACTCCCTCAAGCGGCCCGAGGTCCGGTAAGAGCTCCAGAGGCGCGATTCTCAGGAGGTCCCCCTTGGCGTGCAGACATCTCCCTAGAGACCGATAAGGAAGGTAGTTGCCAGAACGAGTTTACGAGAGCAGTCGGCTTCAGACAGAGAGATTCGCTTTGTTTTGCATGGGAGACTTATCTTGCGGCAACTCGGTTGTGATCCCTTGCTCAATGCTCGGCTTGTGTTTCTGTGGTGGTATTACTAGGCAGGGTCGCACCAGTCGCCCCTTCTCCCGCTCATCTATATGCTCTGCATCCTCGAGTCCCACCCTCGAGCGAGGCTCAGCCGCCGCTGGTATGCCAGTCGTGATCCCATGGTCAAGGCCAGGGGAGGGCTGGAGAGTCAGTAAGAACACATGAGGCGCGATGCTCAGGAGTCCCCCTTTAATGCGCAAGCGAATTGTGTTGAGAAAGGGGGCGGCAGGCGAGGCCGCCTGTAGTTGAGCTCCGGAGATTCCTACGGTTTAGTTCGAGAGAAGAGCATGACTCATAATCGTGCCGCTGCCCTACTGCTATCCTTTCCGCAAGAAGATGGAGGCACTGAGGATCAGGTGAGGTGACGTGCGTGGAGCGGGCCGTGAGCCAGAGCTCGATCGCACAGGTTTATCAACATTGCGGGGACGGACCCGAGCACAAGCGCCGTGCCAGCATGTGTAGCCCCCGTTGCAGGATGAGCAGGAGGTCGGTCAGCAACGCAGGAGGCCGCGAAGGGCAACATGCAAGCAGGTGACAATTATAAAGTAATTCATGGGAGGAGGCAAGCTAGCTTGGATAAATGTAAGAACGATACATGCCGCAGCGACGGACCCACGCGGCCTGGGGATGATGCAGCCTGAGGGGCGCCCCCGACAGAGTAAGTTAAAGACGCAAAAGGATACTCGTCGTAGGGACATGCCCGTGTGACTTGGGGATAATGTTGCCCGAGGGGTGCCCCCAACTGTATGAATCAGAAAGAGTCACCTGGCACCGTTGTTGGAGGGATGTTGAAGCACCTGAAGACGCATGTTGAAGAAGTTGCTCCTCTCGAGCCGCCTGGGTGCAGAGCCTCGGAGGCTTTGGGGGTCCGGGAGACTCATGAAGAACCGTCACCATCTCCGCCAGGACTGCATGAGCTGCCAGAACGCTCCGCAGGTGGCGCTGGAAGGTGACAGCCATGTTCGGCAGGCCAAATGGCATGCAAACATAGTTGTGAGGTGAACCCTCACACCGACCAACGGGCGAAGGCCGAAAACGCTCTTGGGATGCAGCCCTGTTGAGCCCTGGGATGTTGACGCAGACACGTAGCTCATCGTCCTTGCCAGGAAAAGGAGTTGTGCCAAGTGGTGGGCGGCGATCGCTGCGCATGGTTCTCGCCTCTTGAAGCTCCTCGGTCGCCTTGGTGATGAACTCCTGAGCACTAGGCACTCCATGCCTTGTGCCCTCATGAAGGAAGCGTGCAGTCAAGCATGCCTCCACGTGGTGCCCGAGCACTTCCCTGGTGACATTGGCTAAGTCAGAGACCCTCCAACAGAGAGCCCCCGAGCCCAGCCTGAGGAGGGCGTCGGGCGCGCCATCCTATGTGAGGGAGGAAGGCGCCCCATCCGTGGGCGCAGGTCCTGAGGTGGTGCCACTGGAGACACCGCTCTCCTGAGGATCCTTACTGCGCAGCTGATTCTTCTTCTTGGGGACAGCCTCAGGAGGGTAGATAGCACCTTCGTTGTCCGGGTCTTCGACCGCCGCAGCCTGGTAGGCGCACTTGAGAGAGCACACCCCATCCTTTTCCTCGCAAGCGACCCTGATGATGCCGCAGCTCCCTGGCATCTTGAGGACATTGTACAATGATGGGTCACCTCCATGAACTTGTCCAGGGCCGGACAACCCTGCGCAGCTTGGGGGTGAAGGCTTGGCAGCTCGTGGTGGTGACTAGAGCCCGTCATGGAGGTGGAGCCTAGTCTTGGTATCCCCACGCTGCCGACACAGGCGACGCGCGGTCTTGACGTGGTGGCGCTGGGAGTGCAGGAGCATCTTCTAGCGGCCACGGGATTTCCCGGCATCTTCCTTCTTCACGTGCGGGGCGCCTTGTGCGGTGGCTCGCATCGCGGGGCCACGCGTCTTGGTGCAAGGGCGATGTCCTGATGTGGAGGCGGCGGAGGTGCTCCATGGGCCACGTCACCCGCAGCAAGAGGCGGATGAGGCAACAAAAGGGACGATGCAGGAGAGCTCCCTACGGCACTGACGAGCTCGGCGATGCGGTCCAGCTAGTCTTCGTAGAGGTCGTCGACGGGGCGGTAACACAGGAGCTCACGCGCCATGAGCAGTGCGGCATGCGCGTCCGCGGGTCCGCGTCGAGTGTGGGACGATGAGGTGGACGGAGTCGGCAACAGGGTGGCGGTGCATCCGTCTAGCCACACAGAGGGGTGCAACAACGAGACTTGCTGCTCGTTCCCCGCCGAGCCGGTGGCGGCGTTGGCAGTGGGTGATGGAGAGCGACGGGGAGGCCCACCGACGGGCGCCGTCTGGGCAACGCGAGCGTTGAGAACGGCTCGACGCTCAGCATGGGCTCGACGAGCGTCAGCCATGGAAGCGGTGGAGCAGTGGTGCGTTGATCGATGGAAGAGAGATTTCGGCAGACCCCTACCTGGTGTGCCAAATGTCGGATTGCGGGTTTCGGAAAACCCTTGAGAGGTTCAAACTCTGGGTGCACACGAAGAACACTCTCTCCCCAACTCGCTCGCTCAACGATCCCACGGCCTAGCTCGACGAACCCAAAGAACAAGAGACACAGGGGTTTATACCGGTTCGGGCCACCTTGTGGTGTAATACCCTACTCCAGTGTGTGGTGGATTGCCTCGGGGGCTGAGGATGAACTAATACAGTGGATGAACAGCCTCAGGAGATGAGGTGTTCTTGAGCTCGGTGAGCTGGTGAGTGTGAGGATGATCTGAATGATCCGTCCCCCTCTGGATCCCAACTGTTTAGGCGGGAAGGGATCGCACAACGACCAAGTTTGAAGGGGGACAACTAGTACAAGCTATCCTGACAAACATAGTCTTTGCCTGCCAAAGGCTCTCGTGCTGATGCTACTATGGGCTCCACGATGACCTCTGTCCTGCCGTCCTGCTGGTCTTTGTCTTGGTGCATTGATATGGAAACCTTTGCTTGATTCCCTAGGACTCCACGTATGCTCTTGCCTCCTTGACACCAAAGAGGAAACTGGTACACTGCGCCCGCTGGAGCCCGCCTGGCCTTGGTCGTCATGGCTCACGTCACGTGAACCTCGCGAGGTGCCATTTGCATAGATATCTCCGCTCCTCGAGAGCCAGCCTAGTGAGGCTGCCCCTAGGGAGGTCTTGGTGTCGTCCGCCTCGCAAAGATCTTGAGTTGTTGTTGCTGAAGCAGAGCCGTACCAGGCCGTTGATGCAGCCACGCTCGCGGGCCACAGGCAGGCAAGTCTGGGCACCCCCGGTCCCAGAACACCGACATTGTTGCACCGGTAGAAGCCCCCTGGCCTGCCCCGAATGCTCTGCCAAGCATCATCGGGGTAGGGCCTAATAAGTGCATAGGCAAGGGTTGCTGAAGAGGCTGGTTTCTCGAAGTCTTCTTTCCTTCATTAGCCTTGATTCCGGGCCAGTTTCCGGTTTCTCCGTGCGTCGTGTAAAGACAATAGTGGTGGGGCCGCTCCTGTAATGGCCCGTGAATGACTTTGACGCATGGGGTAGAAACTGCAATTTCACTCTTCCAACCACGCCCTCATCCTTGGCCACATATGTTGCATGCATCACGTGGGGTAGGTAATGGAGGCGCATGGCACGGGAGAGCATCATGGTGAGGGCCTTGCTGGGGAGCGGCGCCGTCCTGATCCTGGGGAGGCACCGAATCCAATCTGTGCCCTCCTCCGGCCTCTTCGACCTCTTCCTGTAGGAGATGGACAGGGCTAAAGGCATTACGGGGCACTTATATTTTTTCAATCTTAAATCTGTAGGCATATGCCAACTTTTAATTCAAATAATGTAAGCTCTCGTGTCTATGTTTGTGTTTTGTAATGCTTGTACTTGTATCATCATATTAATGAAAAAGATGAATCCTGCCGGGAACCCGTGCATGTGTTTGTCCTTGCAGAGGTGAGAGTTTTTCCCCGATAGGCTATCCTGCTGGTGCCCTCTTCGTCTGCCGAAGAGCTGCGTGTGCCGGGGAATAGACAGAGGGACTAGCCCCCCGCCAACTTCTTTTTACCAAAGGCAACTGTGACCATCCTGACCGAAGCAACGTTCGGGTCACGAATGGGAGCACCTAAGTCTCAAAAGGGTGCCGAGGCTTTCTAATGCACAAGTTTATAGCTTACAGAACACTAACGGATGGGAGGTAGAACTTATCTGCTTTGCTTGCCGGGGATCGTTATGCCGGGCAATCTTCTCAACTCTTGTCAAAGCCGAGTTCATGGCAGGAACCTGCAACTTCATGCAGATGAGAATGAATGCAGGATGCGATCCTATTTATATGCATATGCAAATGCTCATGAAATGCTTATGCAGTGATCTTGGAATGCTCATGCATGCATGCAATCTTGGCCGGGGGCCACCCACAATGCTTCTTTATTTTCTCTTGCGTGGGGTCATTGCCCCGGCTTGGTACAAGGGGTTACATGCTGCTGAGGCAAGGCCTATACAAATGGGTGGCTGCCGGGCAGGGCCCGACAGCCGCGCCTTATGGGTAGAACTTGCGGATATGCTCAATATTCCATGAGATTTGCAACTGAGTGCCATCTCCGGTATCCAGACGGACTGCGCCAGGTCTGGTGACTCGTACTACCCGGTAAGGGCCTTCCCACTTTGGTGACAACTTGTGTGTACCCTTGGCAGACTGAACGCGCCTAAGGACAAGGTCACCTTCCTCAAACCACCGGGCATGAACCCTGCGGCTATGATTGCGATGCAGGGCTTGCTGGTAGCGCGTAGCACACGTAGCAGCTCGAAGAAGGTTCTCCTCAAGTAGCAAAACGTCGTCACACCAGTGCTGATCTTGTGTTACTTCCTCATAGGCAAGCACTCGAGGCGACCCGTAAATGAGTTTCGTGGGGATAAATGGTTCTGCCCGGTAGACCAGGGAGATGGGAGTCTTCCCGGTAGCTCTGTTTGGTGTCGTTCTGAGGGACCAGAGAACTACCGGCAACTCCTCGATCCACCGCATGCCATGCTTCTGCAGCGTATCAAAAGTTCTCATCTTGAGTCCACACAGCACTTCAGCGTTCGCCCTCTCAGCTTGTCCGTAGATCCGGGGGTGTGCCACGGAGGCAAATGAGATCTTGCATCCGAGGGCATGAACATATTGCATGAAGGCGCGGGTCGTGAACTGAGTGCCGTTGTCAGTAATGATCCTTGCCGGAACTCCAAAACGACACACCAGATCTTTCAAGAACTTGATAGCTGACTAAGCAGTCACAATTCTCACGTCAGTCACTTCAGGCCACTTTGTAAACATGTCGATGGCAACAAACAAGAATACAAAGCCCCGATTGCTCAGGGGAAGGGGCCGAGGATATCGAGCCCCTAGACCAAAAATGGCCATGATAGAGGGATTGTTTGAAGAGCTTGGGCAGGCAGGTGTGTTTTCTTGGAATGGAACTGACAGGCTTCACATGTCGTGACTTGCTCGACCGCATCTTGGAGGGTTGTGGGCCAATAGAATCCTTGCCGGAATGCTTTCCCAACTAATGCCCTTGATCCAATGTGGGAGCCGCACATTCCTCTGTGACGCTCAGCGAGCAGTTCCTTTCCTTCTTCCCGGCAGACACTTCAATTTCACACCATTAGGCCTCCTTCTGTATAGTGTGTCATCGACAAACTGATACATACTAGCCCTCCGGGCTACTTTTTCAGCTTCATCTTGGTCGCTGGCAAGCTCTTCGGTTTGGAGAAAGTGGACAATGTGCCTTGCCCAAGTTGGAGCCTGGGGCTGGGCACCGAGGACTAGCAGCACCTCCTCTGCTGCTGGAGAACCAGCCTCGTTCGCGGGGTTCGTGCTCCCGGCTAGAGGGGGTGGTTCGGCAGGCTGTGAGGAGTTGTTTATGGCAGGGTCTCTGCCGGGAGCGGACGACTCTACCAGGAGAGGCTTACCATAGTCCAACTTTCTCCTCTTCCGGGCCAATGTTGTTGGGGATACGGAGGGTTGAGTGAGATGGAGAACAAAAGTTCCTGGTTCCACAGGAAGCTTCTGCGAAGCACACTTTGACAGGTGATCAGCTATGATGTTTTCCGCACGGGGTACGTGCTTTGTTTGCAATCCGTCAAAGTGCTCCTCCAATCTCCTCACTTCCTCGACGTATGCTCCTCCCCTGCCTTCACGTCCTTCACCGCCGCGTCACGGGCGACCGTGGCTAGGCCGGTGTAACATCCCATTATTGTAACTCCAACTCTTGCCATTTCCGGCTATGTGATATGTTATATCCTCCGTGGTTGGGCTTTGTTCCTCGTTTTGCATTTTGTTCATGTCATGCATTTTATCTCATGTCATCATGTGCTTCTCATTTCGAAATCCGACACTCACACATGCACCCGTTGCACCCCTCAAATCTTGTTTTGTGAGCGGGAGAAAAACATTCACAAAATGGGCCGCGATCTGTCGAGTGGCCTTGGTACATCACCGGTAGGTCGCCTGTCAAATTTCGTTCCATTTGGAGGTCGTTTGATGCCCCAATGGTTAACCGGGTAACTGCAAAAAACCCCTCTCATTGCAGCCCATCACCCCTACAAAACAGCCCACTAGCCCATCAAACCCCCCTCCATGCTCGTGTGGGCGAAAACTGCACCTCATTTGGACTCTCCTAGCTCCCTCTACCTATAAAAAGGCCTTGCCCTCCGAAATTCACACGCAAACCCTAGTCTTCCCCTTCCTCCGCGCACTGGACCTGTCCGCGCCGCCGCCCCGCAGCTGCGGTCCACCCGAGCCCGTGGGAGGCCCTCCCCGACCCGGCTCCCCGCACTCGCCCGCCGCCGCCCGTGCTCACCGACCGCCGCCGCCTTGCCCTGTCGCTGCCGCATCGGAGCACCTCACCGCCCCCCACTGCCACATCGCCATCGCCGGTCGCCGCCACCTCCGCACCACCCTCGCCAGCCGGATCCGATGAGCCCCGCACCAGATTCGCCATCCTCGACCTCTCCGGTGACCGGATCCGGCCTTCCCGACCTCGCCGGCGTAACTCCGGCCATCCTCCGACGAGATCCGCCACTGCCTCGTAATCCGCGCCAGGTCAACCCTATCTATCTGGAGTGGTATATTTCCTCCAAGTCCCCGAATCCTTCACATCATGTGACCCTCTTTAACATGTCATATCTCTGTGCATATAGCTCCAATTTGCGCATATGATATATCGAAATATTCATTTGGAGATGCTCTTCATGTCAGTGTCATTTGCATGTATGTTATTGTCCATATTGATGCCCTAATCATCGTTGCACAAGTGCTATATGATGTTGTCTGCTGGAATTCATCATAACTTGCTGATTTGTCATTTTCGTAGCATTTTATCTGTACATCCTTTGAGCATCATGTCTATATGTTTTAGGAGCATCTTCATACCATATTTTCAGTGGTTCAAGTCTTGTATTTTTATGAGCACTGTGGTGACTAGCACAAGCATGCAAAGTAGGCCAGTTGATGTTGCTGATTTCAGACAGTATTTCTGCCAAGTCTTTTCCTATTACATTATGTTGCTATGTTGTCTTGTTGCCACAAGTAGATCCATGCATATTTTGATGAACTTCAGTAAGGGTCTTTTGAAGATATGGTTATGCTCTATCCGTTCATGTCTCTGTTTGTAATTATGGACTAGTGTAGCTTCTCATTACCATGCTCTACTTTTGCTAAATATTGTTGCTGGCAGATTGTTAACATGAAGTTCATTTTTTCCATGTGTTTTGCTAGTGATCCATGCACCCTATGAACTTGCTCTTGCTACGTTTAGCTTCATAAATGTGTCTTCTTACTGTTGGTTACCTTGTGATGCCATGAAATGCTTTGTGGTGAGTGGCATGAGCTTGCAAAGTTGTTATCATGAATCTGTTTCTGCCATGCTATGATTTTCTACGAAGTCCGAAACGGTTCATATCACTTGCCATGTTTGCATTGAGGCTACCATCTTTTCTATGCATCTTTAGCTAAAGTTCAGTAAGGGAGTTCTGTTCATTGCCTTTAGTACTAGCATGTCATGCCCTTGTTTTCCATGATATGTTCCTGTAGCTGTTGTTCACTAACTCTAAACATTGCTACCTGATGCTGTTTGTCCCATGTTTAGTATTTTCACCAAGTCTGTAACCTGATTGCCATTTGCATTTTGCCATGCTGTTTTAGGCTTGGTCTAGTGAGTTCTAGCAGGAGCTCAGTGTTCATGATTTGTAGAGCTTCACTTGTACTTCACTGTCATGTGCTTTGTTGCTATGTTGGATTGCGGTAGCATAGTTTCATGATGCATTTTAAGTGCTATGATGCTGTTAAGAGCAGTGTTGCATTGTTCTTTTGTTTTGCTCGTCATTTGCAAACCATGCATCCGTTTCTGGTTATCCTTATATCAAATTCGACCAAAATCACTCACCCTTTCCAGTGGCATGCTTGGTTTGCCAAGTTGATGCCTTGATCATTTTTTCCTTCCGGAGTACCCATATGCATTGCAGATCATATCTTGCATTCGAACCCATGTCTTGCATCATGTTGCTTGTGCATTGCACCATGATTGATTGTTGTTCCGTTGCATGTATTCTTGCTTTGGGTAGAGCCGGGAGACGAGTTCGTGAACGAGGATCCTGTCGAGTACGTTTACGAGGAGCAAGCTTTCAACGACTTTGAGAACTTTGTAGGCAAAACGATCATTACCCCTGATATCACTTCTATCTTTGCTTGCTAATTGTTCGCTCTATCTCTATGTCGTGCTACCTACCACTTGTTTATCATGCCTCCCATATTGCCATGTCAAGCCTCTAACCCACCTTCCTAGCAAACCGTTGTTTGGCTATGTTATCGCTTTTGCTAGCCCCCTCTTATGATGATGACGATGATTTCCCCCTCCGGGAGGAAGTTCCCCCGGCGAATCGCTCCGCCAGAGGGCAAAAGTGCTCATGCCCAATGTCGGTGTCAAAACCGGCGGATCTCGGATAGGGGGTCCCGAACTATGCGTCTAGGCGAGATGGTAACAGGAGGCAAGGGACACGAAGTTTTACCCAGGTTCGGGCCCTCTTGATGGAGGTAAAACCCTACGTCCTGCTTGATTAATATTGATGATATGGGTAGTACAAGAGTAGATCTACCACGAGATCGGAGAGGCTAAACCCTAGAAGCTAGCCTATGGTATGATTGTTGTTCTGTATGTTGTCCTACGGACTAAAACCCTCCGGTTTATATAGACACCAGAGAGGGTTAGGGTTACACAAAGTCGGTTACAATGGTAGGAGATCTGCATATCCGTATCGCCAAGCTTGCCTTCCACGCCAAGGAAAATCCCTTTCGGACACGGGACAAAGTCTTCAATCTTGTATCTTCATAGTTCAGGAGTCCGGCTGAAGGTATAGTCCGACCATCCGGACACCCCCTAATCCAGGACTCCCTCAGTAGCCCCTGAACCAGGCTTCAATGACGACGAGTCCGGCGCGCAGTTTGTCTTCGGCATTGCAAGGCGGGTTCCTCCTCCAAGTACTTCATAGAAGATTTTGAACACAAAGATAGTGTTCGGCTCTGCAAAATAAGTTTCCACATATTGCCATAGAGAGAATAATATTTACACAAATCTAATCTGCTGACTTATTCCGTAGTGTGACGCACCACAGCCAAGCCTTTATTCGAATCGTTTTACTATCCCACCTCAGCGCGTCATGCTTGGCGGTTTCCTTGGCACGTCTTGTTAAAGTAGAGATCGTGTCCCCTTATTCCGGGATTCTCATCAATACGGGTGTGGGTAACCCAACCGCGCCATTGATTACGGCGCTTGGAGATAAGCGAGTTTTACCAGGCTGGTGGGGACACGTAGTTGCGTCCACCCATATAAGGGGATAGGGATCGACCTTTTCACCTATGCCTTCTTCCTCCTTTGGCTATCCATTTTCGTGCACTCGAGCTCCAGCGCCCAAATCCGCACTCCCCACCTCAACCTTCTCCAGCCATGTTCGGAGCAGGAGGCAAGTGGATGGTCTCCTCCGTCACGGAGGGACACATCAAAAAATTGAGGAAGGCCGGATTCTTGTCTAACGACATCGCGCACCGGCTTCCCGAAGAGGGGCAGCTCCTCCCCACCCCAAGGCCCCATGAGAGGGCAGTGTTCCTTCCCCACTTCCTCCGCGGAACGGGCTTTCCTATCCATCCATTCGTCCGGGGACTCATGTTCTACTACGGCCTGGATTTCCATGATCTGGCCCCGAATTTGATCCTCAACATCTCGGCGTTTATCGTCGTGTGCGAGGCTTTCCTCTGCATCTGCCCCCATTTCGGCCCATGGCTCAATACTTTCAATGTCAAGCTGAAGGTGGTGCGCGACAACAAGGCGGAGTGCGGAGGCGCCATGGTGGGCAAGATGCCCAACGTCTTATGGCTCGAGGGCTCCTTCGTGGAGACCCTGAAGGGGTGGCAATCGGGGTGGTTTTACATCACCAAGCCGCGCGACCCTGAGTGGGTCGCAGCCCCCGTGTTCCGGTCCGGACCCCCAACATGGCTCACGTCCTGGAAAGAGACGGGCCTGTCGTGGGGCAGCAAAGGAGAGGTGACTGGACTGCAAACATGCATCCAATCCCTGGTGGACAAGCAGCTCAGGCTTGTCAACGTAGTCCAGGTCATGCTCATCTGCCGGATCCTCCCATGTCAACAACGGGCCTTCAATCTCTGGGAGTTCAACCCGGCGCAACACCGAACTCTGAACAGGCTCTTCGACACGATGTACGAAGACGTCCGGAAGGTGCTTTTCAAGGGCGCCGAGGCTCCCGCATCTGCTACCGAGGATCGCGGATTCAGTGCACAGCGTCACGCCAGCGCGGTAAGTTGTTTGTGCCTTTTACAGGGTATTAGTTTTCATAGTTTAACTCTATGCGGGATCTAAGCTCCCTTACCTTTGACAGGTTTGGCAGGCAAAGTCCGGACAGATCGACCGTCCGGCTCCTTTGCCCGAAGACCCAGCCGATGCCCGCTTAGCGAAGCTGCCGGTTCCAGCACCCTATGTGGTGCCGGAGAAGAAGGCCACGAAGAGGGCCACGGGGACTTGAAAAAGTGCCCGGCGCCAGGAGGTGTCGGGTTCATCATCCGACGGCTCCAAGGCGCAGTCCTCCCGTGAAGACGAGGAGGAGGAAGAAGAGACCTCTCCCCCTCCAACGGGGGGAGAGAAGAAAATGAAGGCCGCCCTCACTGAGGAGGCCGAAGGGTCCAAGAAGGGGAAAACCCTTCCTCCGGACTACTCCACCGATGCCGACGACGGCGGAGAGGAGTGGCCGCTTAGGGCCAAGCCCCTGGCGAAATCATAAGTATCCGGATACCAGAGTAATTCATAGTATTCCTTTATTGCACAGCTTTCCCTTATGTCGAATATGTTTATGCAGCCCACCCAAAGACCGGCTCGACGCATCGTCGAGCGGTTCACTGGACTCGTCGGATGTGAATTCGCTTCCGACGGCTTCCTCCCCATGCCCTACGGACGACGCCGAAGTGTTGTCCCAACAGGCTCCAAGCCAGGAGGAGGTGGTCCTGGAGGCACCGCAAGGCGACCTCTCGGACTCCAGGAGTAAAGGGGATAAAACCCCCCAGGGCTCCAAGTCCGGCTCTAGGCCGGACACCGCTCCAGAACCTTCAAAAGTTCCACAGTCCGGCGGGCGAACTCCTTCCAAGAGGAGAAAGCCCACCGTGCCGGTGACCCCCGTCCAACCGGAGGCGCCGCACAATCTGTTGGAGGTGCTCAAAGGCGCCTCCATCAACGAGGATCACCGCACTATTATGAGTGCGGTGGTCCAGAAGGTTCAGTCCGCCAAGAGCGGACTGACTGAAGCTTGTGCTAGCCTTTTAACAGGCTTTGAGGTAAGTAAATAATGTGTAAATAATATTACCGCATAGACAGTAGCCCCTGATGCTCTGTTTGGCATTCGGGAAGAAAAGCCGAATAGAGGATCAAATTAAATTCGCAGGAGTCTAACAAAAATGAGTCAATATGCGTATGCAGGCTTCTCTGTTGGCGTCCGCCGTACTGACTGCGGAAGTGGACACGCTAAAGCAGAACCTCGAGCAGTCCGAGCAAGAGCTCGGGCGTGCCAAGAAGCAGCTCGAGGACAAGGAAGGTAAGAAATACCTTGTTTAAATATATATATATATATATATAAAAGGTGCAATTGCAAAAAATGACAGGATTATTGTGACTATTGTAGGGGCCACGTCTGAGGTGGCGACCCTTAAGCAAGCGCTACTCGAGGCCAAGAAGAGGGCGGCCACGAAGCGCACCGAGCGGGAGAAGTATGAGGCCCAGGTTGGCAAGGTGCAGCAAGAGCTGCAGGTTCTCATGAAAAAACATGAGAGTTTGGAGCTTGACTCAAAGACGCGAGCGTCCGAGCTCACGGCGGCTATTGAAAATGCCAAGACTGCCAAGGCCGATTCCCAGAAGACCCTCCAGGAGTTGGATGCGGTGAAAAAGATAGCGGCGGGTAAGGCATTCTTTATGCAAAGCAAACACAAAAACGTGAGTTACTTGTTACTTACTTGAATCCGGAGCTCTCGAGGAGCGTTCACAGATCTTCCCCGTAGCGTGTCCGATGCCGCCGCATTCTATCGAGCCGCGGAGGGCAGCTCGACAGAGAGAGTGTTCTGGTCTCAGTATGCTGAGGCCGGACACCCCATTCCCCTGAGCGACCAGCTGAAACAACTGGTCGAGCTCCACAAGGCGGCTGAACATGGCATGAAGGGCCTCATAGTTCGGCTGTGGCCTAGAGAGGCTCTGCCTAGGAGCTATTTCGGGCTGGTGCGGCGGCTGGTGGGGGCCTGTCCAAGGCTCAAAGTCATCAAGCGCTCTGTCTGCATTGAAGGTGCCCGTGCTAACGTGCACTGGGGCAAGCTGGATGCTGAGAAGCTTGTGAAGGACGGGCCACCGCCGGGGAAGGAGCATCGCAAGCCCGAGAATTATTATACGGATGTTCTGAAGGGTGCCCGCCTTGCGGCGGATGAATGTTCCAGGGATGTAATTTTTGAGTAAAACTCGCTCGTTTTGTCCTGTGCACTGAAAACTTGTTCATATGCGCTAAGCAATGTTGTTGGAATTTAAAATATTACCTTCTGTGCGGCTGTTTATCGATTCAGAGAGATGGCGAGTCGTCGGCTTCTGCCCCTATGCCGCTAGTGCTGGGGTGTTCGGGGATAAACCTAGGCGCTCTTTTTCCCTTGTTTGGGTCCTTCGAGGGAGGCGCTCAGCACGAACAAGGCAATCGGACTATAATGCGTGAACACTCTCACTTAGCCATAGAATTCTATAATTTTAAATTTCGGCAAAGCCCCTGGTATTTGGAAGACCGAGTTCGGGGCGCTATCCATGCCTTGGCCGGACGGAGCCGACTCCTCGCTCTAAGCGGCATAAGTCTTTAGGGACTCGAAAAACCTCTTGAACAGCGACCAGCTCTCGCTTCATCATGACAGTCAGTTTTAGCTTTCTCTACCGAGGTGCTCGACCCAGCTCAACTGGGGCACAATCGCAGTAGTTCTCCTAGTGCTACCTTAGCTGATATAGCGGAACGTAAGGCACCAAAACATAGGAGCCGGGCAAACCCAACTATTGACCCAAGACATGATTCGGAGCCGATGCATATAATGCTATAAGTTCGGGGTGCCGCACTTGTTAAAGTGTTCGGACTTCTCACACCATATTGAGGGGTACTAAAGCCCCTAGCGTATTTTTGCCATACCAAAGTGTATGGGTGCAGCATGTCGTTAAGGAACATATATTTGTAAAAAAAAGAGTAATGCAAAAATAGACAAAAGCTATGCATTGTTTATTAAAAAGGGCTGCGATCAAAGCAGAATGATACAAAATAATGCGATAAGCAAAAGGGTGGACTATTTAACATGTCCGTTCCACGGGAAGGCTGCGGAATGGTATGCGAAACAGGTATACTGCTCGTGATAGAGACCACCTGGGAGTTCCGTAATGCGGCATGGCTTGTCTGCTTCCCTGGTTCTTGCATCGTTTGTGCGGCAATTGAACTGCCGAACAGGCCTTCCGAAGAATGGAGTCCTGAAAGTAAGAGAAAATTAAAAAATCGGCAGCCCCTGGTGCGGTTTAAGCCGTGTTTCGGGCGTGCCGTGGTGGTGCCCCTCCCCCTGTACCCATGGTATTTCTAGAGCGTAGTTATGTACGCGAAGCACTGGTGTCGCATTTTTGCGAGGGCTGGGGTTGGGGCCGCATTACTACGCCTGCTCGGAACGTGCCAGGCGGTCTTGTTGTAGGTTACTCCGGGCGCGCTTGACGGTGTTCGAACGTTTAATGGCCGGACTGGAGAACTGCCTGGAGAGGCTGCTTTGTACTTCTGCTGCAAGGGTCGCCGTGTGCTCCTCCGTTCGGAGGGAGCGTTCGGTGTTTCCATTGACCGTAATTACTCCTCGAGGGCCTGGCATCTTGAGCTTAAGGTATGCGTAGTGCGGTACCGCATTGAACTTGGCGAATGCGGTTCGCCCGAGCAGTGCGTGATAGCCACTGCGGAATGGGACTATGTCGAAGATTAACTCCTCGCTTCGGAAATTATCCGGAGATCCGAAGACCACTTCAAGTGTGACTGAGCCTGTATAGTTGGCCTCTACACCTGGTATTATGCCTTTAAAGGTCGTTTTGGTGGGCTTAATCCTCGAGGGATCTATCCCCATTTTCTGCACTGTATCCTAGTAAAGCAGGTTCAGGCTGCTGCCGCCGTCCATGAGGACTCTAGTGAGATGAAATCCGTCAATAATTGGGTCTAGAACCAATGCGGCGAATCCGCCATGACGGGTGCTAGTGGGATGGTCCCTTCGATCAAAGGTGATCGGGCAGGAGGACCATGGGTTGAACTTTGGGGCGACTGGCTCTACCGCGTATACGTCCCTTAACGCGCGCTTCCGCTCCCTCTTGGGATGTGGGTTGCGTATGTCATGTTCACCGTCCGCACTTGTTGGGGAAAACCCTTCTGTCCACTGTTGTTCGGCGGCCGGGGCTCTTTGTCGTCGTTGCTATGCAGCCCCTTGTCAGTATTTTCGGCATTTAACTTGCCTGCCTGCTTGAACACCCAATAATCCCTGTTGGTGTGATTGGCCGGCTTTTTGGGGGTGCCGTGTATCTGGCACAAGCGGTCGAGTATTCGGTCCAAACTGGACGGGCCCCTAGGATTTCTTTTGAATGCCTTTTTCCGCTGACCGGATTTATAGCCTCTGAATCTGGCATTAACTGTCGTGTCCTCAGCATTGTCACCGTTAATGTGGTGCTTCTGCTTGTTGCGACCCGACCTGCCACTACTGTCCTTGGTATCCGAATTACCAGGGTTCTTGGTCATATTGTTGCTACGAGCAAGCCAACTGTCTTCTCCCGCGCAAAACGAGTCATGAGTGTCATGAGTGCTTCCATAGATTTCGGCTTTTCCTGTCCAAGGTGCCGGGCAAGCCACTCGTCATGGATATTGTGCTTGAAGGATGCTAGGGCCTCTGCGTCCGGACAGTCGACTATTTGATTTTTCTTTGTTAGGAACCGTGTCCAGAATTGCCTGGTCGATTCATCTGGCTGCTGAATTACGTGGCTTAGGTCATCTGCGTCTGGGGGTCGCACATAAGCGCCCTGGAAATTGTCGAGGAATGCGGCTTCCAGATCTTCCCAACAACTGATTGATCCTGCTGGCAAGCTGTTAAGCCAATGCCGAGCTGATCGATCTTGTTTGCCTTCCTTGTCCTCCAACATATCTCGCAAGTCAGGCGCATTTTCCCGTGCCTTGGTACGGGGTGCGGCTTGAGTGGAGGGCCGAGAGGCCTCTCTGTCACAGCCATGAGGTGGCCGGTCGGCCGTATCAAGTGCTGGTGATGTAGGTTTAAGTGCTTCCTCCTCTAATCGGGGTAGCAACATGCGCTTTGGGTAGCTCTTGGAGGGGCGTTCGAGTTTATGCTCTTCGGCCGCAAGGACTTCAGTCCATCTATTGACTAGCAAATCTTGATCAGCTCTAAGTTCTTGCTGTTTTTTCTTGAGGCTTCTTGTCGTGGCCATATGCCTGCGTTGAAAACGCTCTTGCTCGACGGGATCCTCTGGCATGATGAATTCGTCGTCGTCGAGGCTTGCCTCGTCTTCGGAGGGAGGCATATAATTATCGTCGTCGACCTCTCTGTCTGCCGCTCTCTCATGAGGGCTGGCTTCTCCATCCTCCTGTGCTGAATCTTGCTGGAGGGGGTTTTCTTCGGCACTCTCCGGAGTATTATTATCTCCCGTGCCGGAATCGCCGTGTTTGCTTTGGCAGGATTTTGAGCGGCGCCGCTGACGCCGGCGCTTAGGCTGTTTCTTGGAGGGGTCATCCTCCGCTGTTCCATTGCCATCTCCTTCTTTTGGGGTGTCCACCATGTATATGTCATATGATGAGGTGGCTTTCCAGGGCCCAATAGGTGCTGGTTCTTCATCGTCTCCTACATCAGTGTCCATACCGTCGATGTCTTCGGAGTCGAAGTCGAGCATGTCGGTTAAATCATCGACAGTGGCTACAAAGTGGGTGGTGGGTGGGCTTTGAATTTCTTCATCGTCCATATCCCAACCTTGCTGACCGTAGTCCGGCCAAGGCTCTCCTGATAAAGAGAGAGACTTTAGTGTTTTCAAAATATCGCCGAAAGGCGAGTGCTGAAAGATGTCCGCGGCAGAAACTCCATGATCGGCGCCCAATTGGATTCGATCGGCAGGGGCGCGGAGGGTTCGGAGTCCGGAGAGGAGTCCGGCTCCTTGGAGTCACGAGTCTCGCGGAGTGCAGGGCTGGTGTTCGGCTCGATCGTCGTTGGGATCGCAGCCCCCGAGGCGGCGTCCAACCAACCATCCTCGATCGGCGTAGTTGGCTCCGAATTAAGGGTCGAAGCCGATGCGGGTGCGTCCTCCAGGGCACTGTTCGGCGGCAGAGCTAGATCATGCTCGTCGTGACAGTGCGGTGCGCTCGGCAGTGGCTCGAATCCGTCGAGGATCAAGTCCCCGCGGATGTCAGCCGTGTAGTTTAAACTTCCAAATCTGACCTGAGCCAGGGGCATAGCTTTCGATCTGCTCCAGATGGCCAAGTGAATTGGCCCGCAGTGCGAAGCTGCCGAGGATGAAGATCTGTCTGGGGAGGAAGGTCTCACCCTGGACTGCATTGCTATTGATGATCGTAGGAGCCATCAAGCCTAACGGCGATGACACAGAGGAACTCTCAATGAAAGCACCAATGCCGGAGTCAAAACCGGTGGATCTCGAGTAGGGGGTCCCGAACTATGAGTCTAGGCCAGATGGTAACAGGAGGCAAGGGACACGAAGTTTTACCCAGGTTCGGGTCCTCTTGATGGAGGTAAAACCCTACGTCCGGCTTGATTAATGTTGATGATATGGGTAGTATAAGAGTAGATCTACCACGAGATCGAAGAGGCTAAACCCTAGAAGCTAGCCTATGGTATGATTGTTGTTCTGTATGTTGTCCTACGGACTAAAACCCTCCGGTTTATATAGACACCGGAGAGGGTTAGGGTTACACAAAGTCGGTTACAATGGTAGGAGATCTGCATGTCCGTATCGCCAAGCTTGCCTTCCACGCCAAGGAAAGTCCCTTCTAGACACGGGACGAAGTCTTCAATCTTGTATCTTCGTAGTCCAGGAGTTCGGCTGAAGGTATAGTCCGACCATCCGGACACCCCCTAATCCAGGACTCCCTCACCCAAGTTCCGCCTCGAGACGGTGGCGCTCCATCCCGAAAGTCCTCTCCTTATTTTTCTAGGTCAAAATGACTTATATACCAGAAGATGGGCACCAGAGGTGGGCTTGGGTGAGCACAACCCACCAAGGCGCGCCTGGGCTCCCTGGCGCGCCCAGGTGGGTTGTGCCCACCTTGTGGGCCCCCTCTGTTTGTTATTTTCTCCAATATTCCTCATATATTTGATAAAAAATATCCGTGGAGTTTCAGCCTATTTGGAGTTGTGTAGAATAGGTAGCTTGACGTAGCTTTTCCAGGTCCAGATTTCAAGCTGCCGGAATTCTCCCTCTTTGTGTATACCTCGCATATTATGAGAGAAAAGGCAATAGAATTACTCCGAAAAGCATTATTATGGATAAAAACATCATAAATAATAGTAAGAAAACATGATGCAAAATGGACATATCAACTCCCCCAAGCTTAGACCTAGCTTGTCCTCAAGCGAAAACCAAAATCGAAAAACGTGTCCACATGCTTAGAGAGAGAGGTGTCGATAAAAATAAAATACGGACATAGAAGCATCATGTTGATTATTATAACAGCAACAAACATAAACATAAGACTCTTATCATACACTTCTCATGAATAAGTGACAATTCATCACACTATTGAAGTATAAAGCAAAAACTCTATTAAAAACCAACAAACTATGTTCTCGGTCAACTTTGCAACTACAATTCGTCATCTTTTCAGGAAGGGTCACATGTTGGAACCTTTAGGAAATTCCACATACTCAACCATCATATAGTCTTCTATGATTGCTAACACTCACCGCATACCCATCAGCAAACCGTTTCAACCGGACACATAGAAAGATAGGGGCTTATAATTTTGCCTCCCAACGTATTCACCTCAAGGGTGATCTCAATAATAATGACTCATGCTATCTATATTCAACTGGACATATGTGCCTAGATCTTTCCTCACCACATGATATTTGCCAAAGGAGAAAATAAAAAGGAATAGAGAGAAAACTATGACTGTTTGCATAAGAGTAAAAGATAGGCCCTTCGCAGAGGGAAGTAGAGGTTGCCATGCGCTTATTTGTTTGTACGATCAACCCCTTAATGCAAAAGAACGACACGTTGCATTGTCCCTTGTGATAGCGACCTTTATTATGCCGTCTATCGCTTTTATACTTCACCATCACAAGTTCGTGCAATGCTCAATTTTCTCTTACACTAAATGATCTTTTTAGAAGCATTTTTTATTGCCTTTTTGCACCGATGACAACTTACTTGAGGGATCTTGCTCAATCCCTAGGTAGGTATGGTGGACTCTTGAAAATAAGATTTGGGTTTAAGGGTTTTTGGATGCACAAGTAGTATATCTACTTAGTGCAGAATTTTTGGCTAGCAAAGGTAGGGGGCAAGCACCACATGTTAAAGAATCTATGAGAATATGACTTCTATGGGAATATAAACAAACATAAACCATTAGGTTGTCTTCCTTGTCCAACGTTAACAATTTTGGCATATAATATTTTGATGAGGGCTCACAATCACAAAAGATTTCTAGGTTAGTATATTTATATGTGAATCATCCCTTCCCTTATTAATTCTTTCATGAGTTCAATCATTGACTAATGCTATGTTTCTCAATCTCTAATAAAATTTTCTACTTATACTTTTCCTTATGTGGTCTCATCACCTACCATAAGATTTAGCATATGATATTTTTAATTTATTTCCTTTCTTTAATTTATTTCCTTTCTTTTTTATTGTTTCCTTTCTTTTAAATTCAACATGAAAATAAAGAAAGCAAAAACTCAAACTAACTTTATTATATATCTCGCACATGATTACATGGATAGATCACTAAGCAAACTCTCGAAAAGAAAGGATCAAACTAAGTTTTTATTCATCTAAAGCAAAAGATCGAACTAATATAAGTAAAGGCAAAAGATAGTGGGGATGATAGGATACCGGGGCACCTCCCCCAAGCTTGACGGACTCTAACGGGAGGGCCCATGCCCGATACTCAACTCTCTTTTGGTGATGAAGAAGAAGGTGGTGGTGATATTAATTGTGCCTTCAACTTTTTCATATTGTAGTTGAGCAGGGAAATTTCCTCCCTTAAATCATCGACTTCCAGCTCCATCTTTAACATCTTCTCACATAAATCCCCTTTGCTTTTATGCCGAAAACGAAAAGGAATAGATTGGTTTTTAGACCGGTTAGTTCTCTTATGGAGGCTTGACTTCTTGAACTCCACATGCATATCCCGAGGTTGAGGTAGAGTGACATCATCTCCTCCGAGCTTGAATCATCGATCCTCATCAAGTGAGCGTCCTCTTCCTCATCTGTAGTTCGACCATAGCGAGATAGGTCCCATTAGGTCTTTGGATCAGCAATGAGATGTGAGACATAGCTCTCTCTGTCGGAGTCTTGGGACGACATATTTTCAGAAGTGCGCATAAAATAGCGAGAAGGAAGAACAGAAGATTTCTCCATGATACGGTGGTCAATAAGTTCGGGGGGCATATAAAGATTTTTTTATCTTGGGAAACAAGCAAATTGTAGAAAAACGGAGTCCGGAAGTTACCCGAGGTGGGAACAACCCACCTGGGCGCGCCTGGCAAGCTAGGCGTGTTGGGTTCAATGGTAGGGTGCATCGACTGCCAATTAAAATTTTCCTACGCGCAGAACAACCAAGAACATGCTACGGGAGATGGATCATAGTTCGTTACCACGAGACGCGCAGTGTCGTGCAGCGGAAGAAGAGTTGGTGCAGCGCGTCCACGTGGATCATCTCCTCCTCGTCCGATCTCTTGAACAGCCGGTCGCCGGATCCCACGTACAAGTTTGCCGGAGTGGCGCTAGTGCACCACCTCTAATGGTATCCGCACGTGCAGGAGGAACGGTGTGCGGCGGACTGCTAGGTCTGATCACACAACCAGCGGTGAGTGGAGGTGTCTATTCACATCACATGCAAACCCTAGTGACAGCGCCGAAGCGATCAATCGCACGAGTGTGCGGCACATCCACTTTATATAGGCGTCCATCGTGGGCTCAACACTTGGGCCTCGCATGGACCCTAAAGCCCATAAGTCTACTCGCCACAATTCGAATACAACTCGGATCACATCCAACCAGTGTTCCTCGGATCCGACCTCGCAGGTTCCTTCCCTTAAGCGCGCGACCCCTTAGATTCAAGCCGGCTTGGTCGCAGCTCAGATCACCTCCGAACTGCATGGTTGGTAGCGGCCCCTAGCAAGGCATGCCGAACAACAAGCAGACTATGAAGCTGGTTAAGCGAACCTGTACATCATACTTCCATTCCTTTTTCCACACGATATATGTTGTCACGCTTAAGGCAAGTCTGTCATCCTTGTGCTAGCCCGACCTCTTTCTCGTTCTAGTGATGCCGACCACAAGCTAGATTATCTCATTGTCGGTGTCAAAACCGGCGGATCTCGGGTAGGGGGTCCCGAACTGTGCGTCTAAGACAGATGGTAACGGGAGGCAGGGGACATGATGTTTACCCAGGTTTGGGCCCTCTCGATGGAGGTAATACCCTACTTCCTGCTTGATTGATCTTGATGATATGAGTATTACAAGAGTTGATCTACCACGAGATCGTAGAGGCTAAACCCTAGAAGCTAGCGTATGGTATGATTGTATATTATCATACGGACTAAACCCTCCGGTTTGTATAGACACCGGAGGGGGCTAGGGTTACACAGAGTCGGTTACAAGGGAGGAGATCTACATATCCATATTGCTAAGCTTTCCTTCCACGCCAAGGAGAGTCCATCCGGACACGGCACGAAGTCTTCAATCTTGTATCTTCATAGTCCACCGGTCTGGCCAAAGGATATAGTCCGGCTGTTCGGAGACCCCCTAATCCAGGACTCCCTCAGTAGCCCCCGAACCAGGCTTCAATGACGATGAGTTTGGCGCGCAGATTGTCTTTGGCATTGCAAGGCGGGTTCTTCTCCAAATTCTGAATATCTGCTGAGTAGTGACCGGCTCCCCATAAATGTTGCACTTCTTGGCTTCCGCGCCCAATAAGGGCTATCTTCCACGTGTCGAGCGAATGCGAGGAGCCAGGGCATTTTTACATTCACCACCCTAGCCATGTAAGTAATCCGTCTCTTAAAGAGACGGGGATTCTTAGATCCCGACCACACCATCCTCCCACGACGAGTATCCATCGGATCGCGCTTGGAAAAATCCATTCCAACATGGCCGGCCATCGCAGATCCTCCTCCCGCTCCCGTAGCCCTAAGCCCGGTGATTGGGAGAAGTGTTCCGTCCCGCACAGCCAATTAGTAGAGTTACATACCCAGGGATTTCTCCCTCCAGCGTATATGGTCCCAGTTCGAGCCGGGCTCGCCACCTATAATGGCGGGGAGCAAGCGGAGAGCTTCCCCAATCCCTCCAAGGGGGAGCGGGTATGCCTTGTCCCTTATTTACTAAGGGGACTTGGATTTCCAATCCATCCGTTCCTCCGCGGGCTCCTGGAGTTTTATGGCCTCTAGTTGCATAATTTCACCCCCGCTTCCATATTACACATCGCTGGTTATGTTGCCCTTTGTGAGCTGTTTCTGGGCTGCGAAGCTCATTTCGAGCTATGGAAGAGGCTATTCTGCCTTGTGCCCCGTACACAGAAGGGGTCAATATATCAAGTGGGCGGAGCCGAAATATGGTGCATCGCTAGGACCGCATACCTGTCCTGTACCCCGAAGAAGACGTCCTAAGACTGGCCTTCGGAGTGGTTTTACATGGAGGACGTCCCCCTTCCAGATCCTATTCGGATGGGTCTCCCCGAGTTCGACAATGCCCCTTTGAAGAAACGCCGAAGCTGGCGCCCACGGAGCCCTCAGGAGGAAGATAACAGAGAAGTCCTTTACCTGATGGGCCGGATAAAAGTGCTGGCTCAATTAGGACTGACAATAATCGAGGTTATGTCAATATGTATAATGCAGGGGGTGCAGCCACTTCAATATCGAGGGCACCCCATGTGGCGCTTTAACGGGGAAGATGATGCCACCCGCTGCGGGCGTAAGGGACCGGACTCAGCTGCTGTTCTAGCAAAAATTCTGTCCGATTTGTTCAAGGGAGAGGAAGAGGAGTTCATCCGTATTAAGCCACGGGATGGATTCTCCATGTACAACCCTCCAAGCTGGGTGAGCTGTCACTTTTTACTCCCAACCTTCCCACATTCTTCGTCATAAATACTCACCTTGCCGTTTCATGGCAGGAACTGCGAAAGGCCATAAGGGAGGTCAACAGCCCACCTCCGCAACCGGAGGACCCTGACCGGGCCCTCGATCCCGGACTCGAAGAGGATCCAGACATACTTGTGGAGCTGATCGACAGGACATTCTATCAATTGAGCTATGATGATGCCATGGTGGCCATCATAGCCGACTATCCTGGGCTACTCCCTCCATCACATGTAAGAAAAACCGGAGTCCCAACTTCTCAGAAGGATCCCCTTTTATGCACTTCACCTACCGTACACATATGGTGTTTTACAGGGAAGGCCCTCGGGACGCCATGCAGAACCTGCAGTGACTCGCCAACAAGGGACACCGAAGCTGGGTAGGCTAGAAAGGAAGGCGGTCAGGACTAAGACGCCGACACAGAGGTATGATACATAACCTCGCTCCGTGGTTGTCGTCTTTCTTAAAATATAATGACGTCCATGTTTCCTAGTAGGAAAAACGCTCGCCGGACTATATCCGGAGAGGTTGCCGATCACGCCTCCACCATTCGGGCTCCAGGGCCGGACATAGAGGCGGAAGCTAACACGGGGCGAACGCCAGATGCTCCTCCTACAGATGATGCGGATAGACTATCCACTACAAATTCCGAAGTCTAGAGCGCCATGAATCACAGGCGTCGCCGGGCTGTACTCCGTGATGCTTGTTTCTCCCAGGAGGCGTTTGATGCCTTCAACTCAGGAGATGCGTACATCTGTGCTGCTCAAAATGGTCTTGCCAGAGCCACGACCAGTATGTAAAGGATATACGGGTAACAAAATCTTACGATTATATATATCATTAGCCCCTGAGACTTGAAACAGTTGACAAAACTGATTTAAGGATCATTATTTGTGCAGGTTCTTGCAGAGAAGAATACCCAATTGTCTCAAGAGTTGGAAGAGTGCAAAGCCCAACTACGGGCCGAGGTTGCCGCGTTGAAGGAGTCCGAGAAGGCCCCATCTGGTAACACTTGTTTTCATTGCAAAGAATGACAAGTACCAGACAGTATGCAGCATGCATGCAAATCTAACAGTAGATGTTGCAGATGACTCCGGAGTGAATCCGGAGGCCGTGCCGGAGAATGCGCAACGT
This sequence comes from Triticum urartu, assembly GCF_003073215.2. NCBI lineage: Eukaryota > Viridiplantae > Streptophyta > Magnoliopsida > Poales > Poaceae > Triticum > Triticum urartu. The sequence continues at coordinate 302,424,560 of NC_053024.1, read as the reverse complement.
GCTAATCGATAGCTAAATGCTAGCGAGCGCGTGCTTACGCAGGTCAGGCAGGAGAAAAATAATCTCCAGGACGCAAATATCCAACTGGGCGTGGAACTAAAAGATGTCCGAGCCCAGATTGCGGACTCCGTGAAGGAGAATAAGCGGCTTCGACGCGGCATTTTCAGTAAGTGCTTGAACGAAATTTTGAGAGAGTTCGGCGAAGAAGCCGGCTAACAGAGTTATGTCTGCAGGTATGCTGACGGGTTGTCCCGCGGAGGAGATGCCCGGGTCTGCGGGTGATCTTCTACCAGAGCTCTCACAACTGCACGAACAAGTTCGACAGGTGATGCAGGGTATTGCCCAAGCCTTGTGGCCATCCGCCTCCTCGCCAGGAGGCATGGGGGAGCTTATAGAGAAGCTCAAGGGAGCAGGGCGGCGCTTCCGATTATGCAAGGTAAGCCTGGGCCATGGTGAAGACACGATATACCAAAGCTGACCCAAACCACTTGGCCGAGGTCGGACCTATGGGGCCCGATGGGAAAGAGATCCCCGTTAGTTTGGTGTATGACCGAGTAGAATTAGCCGCAAAGTATTCCCAATAGGATTGTAGGCTAGACAGCCTGTTGGATGGTATAGAAGAAGAATTTAGTCAGTCTTAGTGACTGTGTACTTTAAGTGACATATATAATGTCCCTAGCCGGATTGTAAATCATTTGTCATGGCAGACCTTTTTGCTTCAACCTCTAGACCCGATAGTCCGGAGTGTATCTGAATACCTGCTCGGTTATGTAAAAACTGAGGTATGCGTGGAAACCATGCGTAGGGGTCATAAGTTCTTGAACAGACAAGTACACAACTAGCTATGTTATATTACATGGATAGTAAGAAACATCTTCCAGGGAGCATAGTTCCGTTAAGGGTTCCTTCCCCTGGGTACGCATGCCCTAATGTGCATGTCCGAACTGTGAAAAGGGACGCAGGCTATAATCATCATGGGGCATGTATCGAAATAAATAAAAGTCATCTTTTGTTTACCGACCGAATATTCCCTTAAGAACGCTAGCTTTCGGCTTCACCCAGTCTGAGCTACACATCCGACTGACCCGGCAGTAACAATCACAGCGGTGCTCCCCTTATGCCCTAGACGAATTAACGGGAACGTAGGGCATAAATACAAGAGCCAGGCAACCCAGCTTGGCCAAAACTTAAGTCATATCGATGCATATAATAGAGAAAAAAGGTACATGTGGAAGAATAACACATGTGTGGGGCATAAAGCCCAGAAAAATAGTTATATTAAGCTTCTGTACAAGAAGCCCCCGGGTATAATGAGCGCGGTTAGCGTGTCAAGATTGTGTATTCAAGACACAAGTTAGCCTTTTAAGGCCTTGAGGAGAATAAAAAAGAAGAGTGAAAGAGAGAAAAGATGGATAACGGATATGCAAAAAAATGACGGGGGTAAGGAGACGAACATAGAGTCCGGCACTAGGCGTAGAATCTTCGGAGTCTGGCTGCGTTCCATGGGTTTGGCTCGAGTCGATTGTCCGATGCATCCCGCAGACGGTACGCTCCACCGGTCAGAACCTGGTCAATAATGAAGGGACCTTCCCATTTGGGCTTGATCTTGTTCTTTTTCTTATCTGGCAGGCATAGAACTAGTTCGCCAACGTTATAGGTTTTGGCCCGTACTTCTCTGGTTTGATACTTTCGAGCATGTTGCTGATAGAATGTGGAACGGGCTTTTGCCACGCCGCGCTACTCCAGGGCGTCCAAATTGTCATGCTGATCGAGCTCGGCCTCTTTTTCTTCGTACATGCGCACTAGAGGTGAGTCATGAATTATGTCACAATGCAGAACTGCCTCTACGCCGTACACCATAAAAAAGGTGTGTATCCGGTAGCGCGATTCGGCGTGGTGCGCAGCCCCCATAGTACAGAGTCGAGCTCCTCTACCCAGTGCGTGTTTGATTCCTTTAAGGACCGCACTAATCTGGGTTTGATGCCGCTCACGATAAGACCATTTGCTCGTTCGACTTGACCGTTAGTTTGCGGGTGATAGACAGAAGCATAATTGAGCTTGATGCCCATGTTGCTGCACCAAAGTTTTACCTCGTCGGCTGTAAAGTTTGTGCCGTTGTTAGTGATGATGCTGTGGGGGATGCCATAACGGTGTACAACCCCAGATATGAAGTCTATCACTGGTCCGGATTCAGTCGTTTTAACGGGTTTGGCTTCTATCCATTTGGTGAATTTAGCAACCATGACCAGTAAGTATTTTTTCTTATGGGTTCCCCCTTTCAGGGGTCCGACCATATCAAGCCACCAGACCGCAAAGGGCCAAGTAATGGGGATTGTTTGGAGAGCGGCAGGCGGCATATGGCTTTGGTTTGCAAAAAGCTGGCAACAGACGCAATGTTGGACCAGATCCTGTGCATCTGCTCGGGCCGTCGGCCAATAGAAACCTGTATGGAAGGCCTTGCTTACAAGGGCCCGGGCTGCGGTGTGGTGGCTGCCGAGTCCAGCGTGGATTTCTGCCAAAATCTTCCGCCCTTCCTCTTCGGAGATGCACCTTTGAAGGACTCCGATAGTGCTTTTCTTATAAAGCTCTCCCTCGTGGACCTTGTAGGCTTTAGATCGCCGCACTATGCAGCATGCCTCGTTTTGGTCCTCGGGTAGTTCCTGCCTGGTTAGGTAGGCGAGGAATGGTTCTATCCACGGGGCGATGACGGCCATTATCACATGGGCTGAAGGTGTTATTTCGATGGTAGAGCCTCCGATTGTGTCAGAGTGTTCGGTATCTGGTTTTGTGGCTGGGTCCGGACTATGTTTACCGGTGTCCCCTTCCCATACCACGGATGGCTTAAGCAACCTTTCCAAAAAGATGTTAGGTGGGACAGGATCGCGCTTAGCGCCGATACGGACGAGGATATCCGCCGTCTGATAGTTTTCCCGAGCCACATGGTGGAATTCAAGCCCCTCGAACCGAGCTGACATTTTGAGGACGTCGTTGCGATATGCCACCATTTTCGGATCCTTGGCATCGAAGTCTCCATTTATTTGAGATATTGCAAGGTTCGAGTCCCCACGCACCTCCAGGCGTTGAATGACCATGGAAACTGCCATCCGGAGACCATGTAATAGGGCCTCGTATTCGGCTGTGTTGTTGGAGTCTGTGTATAGTATTTGGATTACATATTGGACTGTATCTCCGGTGGGGGACGTCAGGACGACGCCAGCCCCCAGACCAGCCAGCATTTTAGAGCCGTCAAAGTGCATGATCCAATTGGAGTACGCGCCGTACTCTTTAGGGAGTTCGGCTTCTGTCCACTCGGCGATGAAATCAGCCAGTACTTGCGACTTAATGGCTCGCCGTGGTCTATATGTTATGTTGAACGGGAGGAGCTCGATAGCCCATTTGGCAATCCTGCCTGTGGCATCGTGGTTGTTTATTATGTCGTTGAGTGGTACTTCTGAGGCCACCGTAATTGAACACTCTTGAAAGTAGTTTCGTAATTTCCGGGATGCCATGAATACCGCATATGCTATCTTTTGATAATGTGGGTACCATGATTTGCATGGAGTGAGGACTGTGGATACAAAATATACCAGCTTTTGAAGTGGGAATTTATGTCCGTCCGTCTCTCGTTCGACGACGAGCACCGCGCTTACAACTTGGTGAGTTGCCGCTATATATAACAGCATTGGTTCACCGACATTTGGCGCGGCCAAGATTGGGTTGGTGGCCTGGATGGCTTTTATTTCTTCCAATCTGGCCGTGGCTGCGTCCGTCCACTCGAAGTGTTCGGTGCGCCGAAGAAGGCGATAAAGGGGGAGTGCCTTTTCTCCTAATCGGGAGATAAAGCGGCTTAAGGTCGCCACACATCTATTTAACTTCTGGATTTGCTTGAGGTCAGTTGGGATAGCCAACAGCGACAGAGCTCGGATTTTAGCCGGATTTGCTTCAACTCCTCTACTGGAGACGATGAAGCCCAGGAGCTTTCCGGCAGGTACGCCGAAAACGCATTTTCTGGATTGAGCTTAATGTCGTATGTTCGGAGATTGTCAAACGTGAGCCTCAAGTCGTCTATTAAGGAGTCGACGTGTGTGTTTTTATCCCACCATGGCCAACGCCCACAAAGGGTCCACGAAGAAGCAACCTTGTCTATCCCACCATGGCCAACGCCCACGAAGGACTTGGTTCACCTTGTTGTGAAGTAGAAGCTTCCACTTGGACGGATGAAGTACTCTCCTTCACCTCCGTTGGACGAATTTTGCCAATGAACAAATCTTGAATTGCTTCTGAAGGGTCTTTGTCTCCTACATCAATTGGCAATTGCTCTACTTGCGAGCCATTAGATTCATCAAACTTCACATCTACCGTCTCTTCAACCTTTCGGGTGAAATTGTTGTAGACACGGTAAGTGTGAGAATTTGAGCCATAACCAAGTACAAAACCTTCATGAGATTTGGGAGCAAACTTTGAACAACGATGCTTATCAAGAATGTAGCACTTTGAGCCGAATACTCGAAAGTATCCAACTTGAGGCTTGTTACCGGTGAGGAGCTCGTATGCTGTCTTGCCGAGTAGCTTGTGAAGATATAAGCGATTTGTTGCGTGACAAGCTGTCTCAACTGCTTCTGCCCAAAAGTGCTTTGGCGT
>NC_053024.1:302350322-302418919 GCF_003073215.2 Triticum urartu | reverse complement strand
CAAGCTTGTGGGAGACTCTCTTCTTCAATTTGCACAAAGTTAAATATTTTCTGTAAAGCAGCTTGTTTCTTATGAGCAAGAAAATATTTTCTAGAGAAGTAATAAATCATATCCTAGGGACTACGCACACAACCAGGAGCAAGAGAATTAAACCATATATTAGCATCACCCTTTAGTGAGAAAGGAAACAACTTAAGAATATAGTTATAGCAAAAAATTTCCTCATGAGCAAATAGGGTGGCTATATCATTCAATTTAGTAAGATGTGCCACAAGTTTCAGATTCATAACCATGCAAAGGATTAAATTTAACCAAAGTAATTAACTCAGGATCGACAGAGAGTTCATAATCCTTATCAGTAACAAAGATAGGTGAAGTAGAAAACTTAGGATCATATTGCATTCTAGCATTCAGAGATTTTTCTTTCAGCTTAGCTAACAGTTTCTTAAGATCATCTCTATCATTGCAAGCAAAAAATTCTCTAGCAGTTTCTTCATCCATAATATAACCCTTAGGTACCTTAGGCAATTCATATCTAGGGGGAGAATCATAATCTTCAGTTTCAATAATATCATCAGTTTTAGTAATTTAATTCTCTCTAACCCTAGCAAGTTGTTCATCAAGAAATTCACCTAGTGGCATAGTATTATCAAGCAAAGAAGTAGTATCATCATAAGCATCATGCATAGCAGAAGTGGCATCATAAATAACATGTGACATATCAGAATCAATAGAAGGTGTAGGTGTCGTAAGCTTACTCAAAACAGAAGGTGAATCAAGTGCAGAGCTAGATGGCAGTTCCTTACCTTCCCTCATGGTAGAGGGATAGATCTTGGTTTTGGTACCTTTCAAATTCTTCATAATGATCAACAGATATAAATCCCAAGTGACTCAGAGAATAGAGCTATGCTCTCCGGCAATGACGCCAGAAAAAGGTCTTGATAACCCACAATTATATGGGATCGTGACCATTTTCGAGGGTAGAGTATTCAACCCAAATTTATTGATTCGACACAAGGGGAGCCAAAGAATATTCTCAAGTATTAGCAGCTAAGTTGTCAATTCAACCACACCTGAAAGACTTAATATCTGCAGAAAAGTATTTAGTAGCAAAGTAGTATGGAAGTAATGATAATAGTGGCAAAAGTAACAATGGCAATTTTGTAGCAATTGTAACAGTGGCAACGAAAAGTAACTTAGCAAAGATCAATATGTGAAGAGCTCATAGGCAATGGATCAGTGATGATAATTATGTCGGATGACATTCGTCATGCAACAGTTATAACCTAGGGTAACACAGAACTGGCTCCAATTCATTAATATAATGTAGGCATGTATTTCAAATATAGTCATACGTGCTTATGGAAAAGAACTTGCATGACATCTTTTGTCCTACCCTCCCGTGGCAGCGGGGTCCTAATGGAAACTAAGGGATATTAAGGCCTCGTTTTTAGTAGAGAACTGGACCAAAGCATTAGCACTTAGTGAATACATGAACTCCTTAAACTACGGTAATCACCGGACAGAATCCCAATTATTTTCACCTTGGGGTATGCGGATCATAACTCGTAATAGGTGTCTACAACTTGCAATATAGGATCAAGAACACAAATATATTCATGAAAACATAATATGTTCGGATCTGAAATCATGGCACTCTGGCCCTAGTGACAAGCATGAAGCATAGCAAAGTCATAGCAACATCAATCTCAGACCATAGTGGACACTAGGGATCAAACCCTAACAAAACTAACTCAATTACATGATAAATCTCATCCAACCCATCACCGTCCAGCAAGCCTACGGTGGAATTACTCACGCACGATAGTGAGCATCATGAAATTGGTGATGGAGGAAGGTTGGTGATGATAATGGCGACGATTTCACCTCTCCGGAGCCCCGAACGGACTCCAGATCTGCCCTCCTGATGAAGAACAGGGGGTGACGGTGGCTCCATATCATCAAACGCGATGAATCCTTCTCTCTAATTTATTTCTCCTTGAACATGAATATATAGAGTTGGAGTTGAGGTCGGTGGAGGTCTGGGGGACCCACAAGGCAGGGGGCGTGCCCCCCACCCTTGTGGACAGCTGGTGGGTCCCCTCTGGTTGATTCTTTCGCCAATATTTTTTATTAATTCCAAAAATATTCTCTGTAAATTTACAAGTCAGTCCGAGAACTTTTGTTTATGCACAAAAATAACACCAAGGTAATTCTGCTGAAAACAATGTCAGTCCGGGTTAGTTCCATTCAACTCATGTAAATTAGAGTCTGAAACAAAGGCAAAAGAGTTTGGAAAAGTAGATACGATGGAGACGTATCAAGTCATATCACTTTTTTGGAAAGATGTCGTGAAGTAACAAGGTAGACTTTCTTTCAAGCTAATTAACATGTGTTCAAAAAACAAAAAATGTCAAAAATTACAAAACAAAGACCTCGAGGTTGAACTAATAGGACGGAGCACTATATACGTTTAAAGCCAATTAAACATTTATAGTGACTCATGCCATTAGTTTTAACATCTGATGACTACTCCAGCCTCATCACAGTTAACTTGGGAGTTCTATTGGATGAGCAATCGGTAGGGAAGCTGGTCCTTGCCGATATAGGAAGCCTCTTCGCATCCTTTATGGCTTACCCGGATGACCGCCTATTGTCGCCCAATGGCCAATGCCATGTCCCCCGCGAATGTAGAAGCTTCCCTCCTCGTCTAGCTGGTCCGCGCATTTTCCCCTGGTTTTTGCCGCCTGCCCACCCTATAGAACCGCCTCATGCAGGCCAATTGCTCTCCAAACACCTAGGGAGGTGGTTGAATCAAACAAGTCTAACTTGTTTCTAGTGGGTACATTGATGTGGCATCAAAATGGTGTGATAGCTGACTTTGACAAAATAATTGACTACCACATTAGCATACATAAGCATGGGGCCCACTTGTCAGTGTGCTGGATGGAGGAAGGAACGCAAGACAAAATGGAGCACGGAAGGGTGCGAATCGATTGGCTCATGTGTGATGACCACTGGAGCAATCCACTCAGATTGTATGTAAAAAATCATGCAAACACGACCGGTTAAATTGTGAGTCGGTGACTGTGCGCTTGGCCCTTCTCCTCTTTCGGAACTCGAACAATGATGATGGTACTACAATATATATACTTCTGGCAATCTGACACCGAATGAACTACTACACGTCCACCGCCTGCATTAAGCGCACTATCGTAAAGCAAAAGCTTCTCCTCGTCCTGTGAGCCACCACCTGTATTAAGCACACTAGCGCCCGCGTGAGCGAGTGAGAGGTCGTACTAGTAGTAGGAAAAGCTTCTCCTTGTTTGCGAGTTGACGGGACACATCAAAAGTAGTATATTAGTCTCCAAAAAGGGCCAACCATGTCCATGGCTACCATCCCGTGCTCCGTCATTCAGTGCATGCGCAATTCACGTTCCATTGAGAAAATAATGTTGCGTACGTGCCATCGAATAGAATAACTTAATTTATAGAAAACGCACCACCGCGTCATGATCGAACTTTGATTCATCATGCATGGTTCCACTGAACAACTACTACACTCGCCAAATTATCACGTGAGCTGCCTCTTCGTACAAAAATGAGCTCACCGTGTACCCGCACGTGAGTATTACGGAAAGAGGCAAAGAGTACCTGCGTTGGTGCCTGCACCTCTTCTCTTTGTGCTTGTATTCCTTTTTTCTGGGTGATTCGTGCACGTACTCCACCTATGTTCCTAACCATTTGTGAGTCTCTCCTACTATACTTAACTCCATTTTCTTGCATGACACGTGGACCTGGATGCTGGATGTCCCACGTGTCGGCAAAACATAGAAGAACGCTTTCTGACGACCGAGAAGGAGCAAGAAACCTCGCGGTGGAGCATCTAGACTCTTGATATTTTATATTTAGTGATATAAAATCTACCCAATCTTCTCCACAGTAGACCAGAAGAGTCCGAAACACGGCAACCCAATGCAGTTACATCATATGTATATGGCCCACCCACGCTATCACCATATTTCTTGGCCTCCGTGCGACACCTAGCTCTAGTAATCCACCAGCCTGTATCGCTTCTCACTCCTCATCTCTCTCAAAGTGCGGCGGGGTGGCGATTTTTCCGTCTATTAAGGTCGGTTAACTCATCACTCGCTCCCACATGTTAGCGACATGCCGCGAGCATTCTAATTTTTTGTACTATACTCTATTGTTATGCCAAGAAGAGGAAGCGCTTTGACCGATGGACCAAACAAGACAGGCGTGCCGTGCCGTGGCTGGGTCCAGTTTCTCATTTTGAACTTGTTTGGTGTAGTATTAACACTTGGTTTTGCACTTTGATCGAATGATGAAAATCCCGTCAACCATTCTTGTTTTGTGCATTAAATTGTTATAAGTGCCATAACTAAGATATAATTAACCAATGCATGTAAAACATTCTTGTTTAGTAGTGTAGTACTCCACACGCATGCATGCATTGTGATTAGTACTACTCCCTTCATCCATACGTATATATAGGGCCTAATGTATTCTTCGAGGTTGCCTTTTACTATTGATAAGATTTTATATAATTTGAAAATTATATCATTTGAAGATCCTTTCATGTACAAAATTGACGGTATGCTTTGAGCAACTTGCATGTCCTATACTGCTCCTGTTTGGATACTCTAACTTAGCTACAGGTTAGACTAACTCATGACTAACCCTGAACTAACTCTAGCCAAAGAGGTGTTTGGATGACATGGTTAGATTGACATCAAATGCACTTGATGGAGAGAGAAAAGTGATTTTTCAGTGGGCCCCACGAGAACTAGCTCCAATTAGCGCCACTTGGCTGGCGGGATAGAGAGAGAAAAGCGATTTTTCAGTGGGCCCCATGAGAACTAGCTCCAATTAGCACCTCTTGGGTGGGATAGTTTTCTTGGTGGGTTAGGTGCAACTTGCTCCAATCTAACCCTCATGTTTGGATACTTTAGGGCTATATTTGAGCCCCAACTAGCTCAAACTAACTCGAACCCATGGATCCAAACAGGGACGAAGTTAGTCTCAGAAAATGCATTAAGCCCTATATACATGGACAGAAGGAGTACACGATACTAGCAAATGCTCACCATCTAGTAGTTCATTGGTTGGTTTCAATTTTTGAATTGAGTAGTGCTAGTACACTTGATGTTGTGCTGCTACCATCCAATATTCGTGTTTGGTAGTTTCTAGAATAAAAAAGGAGGTGAAGTGATGGTTGCTTTGCCCGAGCAACTTATTACTCTGGGAATAGTATTGGAGTGCCATCGATTCAACGAAGAGAGAAATGATGGTTGCTTCATCCAAGCAACTTACTCTGGCAAAGGTGGGGCTTTGTGATTTGACTGCTCACTAGTCATTATTGCTGTGGCGCAGCAACTGGGGTGAATCTCCCCTACAGTTGTGCACTCAATATTGCTGCATGGCAGTGGAGCCATATGAAGAATGTCCCACATGTCGGTGAAATGAAGTTGAATTGTTTCTGGCATTGTTATCAATCTTTCAGGATTTGTTTATATGCACGCATAATTTTCCAGCATAATGAAATTGTACTGTAATTCTATGAAGGTTTCAACTTTGGTTCCCGCAGAAAAAAGGGTTTCAACTTAGGATTCATGTGTCCTCTTGCCTCAAGATTGTCTCGTTACAACATTCCATCAAATACAAATGAAACTACCATGGCTGCTAATGCATCTCAATGGTTCGCAGATCAGCGTCAATATTCACATGACAAACTGAAGACAAAGTTGTGAGAAGGTGTACAAATAAAGAAAAATATATAATTGACCAATGCTATTCATAAGCATGGCTCCATTTCTTGGGCACAATGTTCATTGGTTGGTAGCTAGTTTCACGCAACTCTGTAGCCAAGAAAGAGGTGTGTGGAGGACATCATAACCCGATCATTGTTACGTCTCCAACGTATCTATAATTTTTGATTGCTCCATGCTATATTATCTACTGTTTTGGGCAATATTGGGCTTTATTTTCCACTTTTATATTACTTTTGGGACTAACCTATTAACCGGAGGCCCAGCCCAGATTTGTTGTTTTATGCCTATTTCAGTGTTTTGAAGAAAAGGAATATCAGACGGAGTCGAAACGGAATGAAATCAACAGGAGAAGTTATTTTTGGAAGGAAACACACCTGATGAACTTGGACCCCACGTCAGGGGAGACACGAGGTGCTCACGAGGGTGGGGGGCGCCCCCCAAGGGCGCGCCCCCCTGTCTCGTGGGACCCCCGTGGCTCCTCCGACGTCCTCCCTGCACCCATATGTATCCACGTGACCTAAAACTTCCATAACGCACAATAGATCGGGTGTTCCGCCCCCAGAAGCCTCCGTAGCCACTGAAAACCAATCTAGACCCGTTCTGGCACCCTTCCGGAGGGGGCAATCCTTCCTCGGTGGCCATCTTCATCATCCCGGTGCTCTCCATGACGAGGAGGGAGTAGTTCTCCCTCGGGGCTGAGGGTATGTACCAGTAGCTACCTGTTTGATCTCTCTCTCTCTCTCGTGTTCTTGATTTGGCACGATCTTGATGTATCGCGAGCTTTGCTATTATAGTTGGATCCTATGTTTCTCCTCCCCCTCTTCTCTCTTGTAATGAATTGTGTTTCCCCTTTGAAGTAATCTTATTGGATTGATTCTTTAAAGATTTGAGAACACTTGATGTATGTCTTGCCGTGCGTATCTATGGTGACAATGGGATACCACATGATTCACTTGATGTATGTTTTGGTGATCAACTTGCGGGTTCCGCCCATGAACCTATGCATAGGGGTCGGCACACGTTTTTGTCGTGATTCTCCGGTAGGAACTTTGGGGCACTCTTTGAGGTCCTTTGTGTTGGTTGAATAGATGAATCTGAGATTGTGTGATGCATGTCGTATAATCATACCCATGGATACTTGAGGTGACATTGGAGTATCTAGGTGACATTAGGGTTTTGGTTGATTTGTGTCTTAAGGTGTTATTCTAGTACGAACTCTAGGGCTATTTGTGACACTTATAGGAATAGCCCAACGGATTGATTGGAAAGAATAACTTTGAGGTGGTTTCGTACCCTACCATAATCTCTTCGTTCGTTCTCCGCTATTAGTGACTTTGGAGTGACTCTTTGTTGCATGTTGAGGGATAGTTATATGATCCAATTATGTTATTATTGTTGAGAGGACATGCACTAGCGAAAGTATGAACCCTAGGCCTTGTTTCCTAGCATTGCAATACCGTTTACGCTCACTTTTATCATCAGTTACCTTGCTGTTTTTATAATTTCAGATTACAAAAACTATTATCTACTATCCATATACCACTTGTATCATCATCTCTTCGCCGAACTAGTGCACCTATACAATTTACCTTTGTATTGGGTGTGTTGGGGACACAAGAGACTCTTTGTTATTTGGTTGCAGGGTTGCTTGAGAGAGACCATCTTCATCCTACGCCTCCTACGGATTGATAAACCTTAGGTCATCCACTTGAGGGAAATTTGCTACTGTCCTACAAACCTCTGCACTTGGAGGCCCAACAACGTCTACAAGAAGAAGGTTGTGTAGTAGACATCAAGCTCTTTTCTGGCGCCGTTGCCGGGGAGGTGAGTGCTTGAAGGTATATCTTTAGATCTTGCAATCGAGTCTTTTAGTTTCTTGTTTTATCACTAGTTTAGTTTATAAAAGAAAACTAAAAAAATGGAATTGAGTTTGTCTCATACGCTTCACCTTTTTAATATCTTTCATGAGTATGATGGAAAGGAAAATTGTGCTCAAGTGCTAGAAGAAGAAATCTATAAAATGTTTTGCACTAAATATTTGAATGATGAGCATGATTGCAATGTTGTTAGTATGAACTCCTTGAATATCCATGATGCTAATGATATGCAAAGCCACAAGCTTGGGGAAGCTATGTTTGATGAAGATGATATTTTTTGTCCCCCAAGTTTTGATGAGAAAATTTATTATGATGAAAGCATGCCTCCTATCTATGATGATTATTGTGATGACATGTATTCTTTAAAGAATAATAATAACAATGAAACTTATCATCTTGATCTTAATTTTCAATCACATGATAGTTATTTTGTTGAGTTTGCTCCCACTATTCCGAATGAGAAGAATTTTGCTTATGTGGAGATTAATAAAATTTCTATGCTTGTAGATCATGAAAAGAATTCTTTAGGTGCTGGTTATATTGTTGAATTCATTCATGATGCTACTGAAAATTATTATGAGGGAGGAACATATGCTTGTAGGAATTGCAATAATATCAAGTTTCCTCTCTGTGTGCTTAAAATTTTGAAGTTATGCTTGTTTTACCTTCCTATGCAAGTTGATTCTTGTTCCCACAAGTTGTTTGCTCACAAAATCCCTATGCATAGGAAGCATGTTAGACTTAAATGTGCTAGTCATATTCTTCATGATGCTCTCTTTATGTTTCAATTCTTATCTTTTATGAGAGCATCATTGACATCATCATGCCTAGCTAGGGCGTTAAACGATAGCGCTTGTTGGGAGGCAACCCAACTTTATTTTTGTTCCTGTTTAGTAAAAAATAATTCATCTAGCCTATGTTTAGATGTGGTTTTATGCTTTTAATTAGTGTTTGTGCCAAGTAGAACCTTTGGGAAGACTTGGGGAAAGTCTTGTTGATCATGCTGTAAAAACAGAAATTTTAGCACTCACGAAAATTGCTGCCATTTTTATTTGGAGAGTGATATTTAGTTAATTCTTTTTTCAGATGATTAATAGATAAATTCCTCAGGTCCAGAAATTTATTTTAGAATTGTATGAGTTCCATAAGTATACGTTTGATCCATATTACTACAGACTGTTCTGTTTTTGACAGATTCTGTTTTTCTTGTGTTGTTTGCATATTTTAATGAATCTATGGCTAGTAAAAGAGTTTATAAAACAGAGAGAAGTTGGAATACAGTAGGTATAACACCAATATAAATAAATAATGAGTTCATTACAGTACCTTGAAGTGGTGATTTATTTTCTTATACTAACGGAGCTTACGAGTTTTCTACTTTAAGTTTTGTGTTGTGAAGTTTTCATGTTTTGGGTAAGGATTCGATGGACTATGGAATAAGGAGTGGCAAGAGCCTAAGATTGGGGATGACCAAGGCACCCCAAGGTAATATTCAAGGATATCCAAGAGCCTAAGCTTGGGGATGCCCCGGAAGGCATCCCCTCTTTCGTCTTCGTTCATCGGTAACTTTACTTGGAGCTATATTTTTATTCGCCACATGATATGTGTTTTGCTTGGAGCGTCAATTTATTTTGTTAGGATTTGCTTTCTGTTATTTAGAACAATGTTTTTCATATTTTATTTCAATAAAAGTGGCATTGATAGCCTTTACTATGCTTATGTTACAAGTCTTCATGTTGCTGTTTGAAAACATAAAGTTTACCGCTGTTGCAATAATTCCCTAGAAAAGTCAGAATGTGATAAAATGTCTAAACCGTTTGCACATTCAGATCTGATAAATTTAATACAGTGGGAATTTTATTTCATAATTTTTGGAGCTAGGGAAGTATGGATGTTGCAGCATTCTTTACAGACTATCCTGTTTAGGCAGATTGCTGTTATGTTTGCATTATTTGCATATGTTTGCTTATTTAATGATTCTATTTGAGGATATGACTATTAAATATGCAGAGGCATTTAGTATGCAATGTTGAATAATAATTTTAGTGATTTGCTACAGTAGAGTATGATAAGGTTTTGGCAATGGTTTATACTAACCTATCTCATGAGTCCTTGTTGAGTTTTGTGTGGATGAAGCTTTTGAGATTTAGGGAGACCGTGATATGAGAGGAATTAATGAGACACAAAATCTCAAGCTTGGGGATGCCCAAGGCATCCCGATATAATATTTCAAGAAGTCTCAAGCATCTAAGCTTGGGGATGCCCCGGTTGGCATCCCACCTTTCTTCTTCAACAACTATCGGTTAGTATCGGTTGATCCTAAGTTTTTGCTTCTTCACATGATGTTTGCTATTCTTAGATGTCATTTTATTTTGCTTTGCTTGCTGTTTGAATAAATTACCAAGATCTGAAATTATTAAATGTTAGAGAGTCTTCACATAGTTGCATAATTATTCGACTACTCATTGATCTTCACTTATATCTTTCGGAGTAGTTTGTCATTTGCTCTGGTGCTTCACTTATATCTTTTAGAGCATGGTGGTAGTTTTATTTTAAAGAAATAGATGAACTCTCATGATTCACTTATATTATTTTGAGAGTAGTAAATAGCATGGTAATTTGCTTAAAATCCTAATATGCTAGGTATTCAAGAATAATAAAATTCTCTTATGAGTGTGTTGAATACTATGAGAAGTTTGATACTTGATAATTGTTTTGAGATATGGAGATGGTGATATTAGAGTCATGCTAGTTGAGTGGTTATGAATTTGAGGAATACTTGTGTTCAAGTTTGTGATTCTCGTAGCATGCATGTATGGTGAACCGTTATGTGATGAAGTCGGAGCATGATTTGTTTATCGATTGTCTTCCTTATGAGTGGCGGTCGGGGACGAGCGATGGTCTTTTCCTACCAATCTATCCCCCTAGGAGCATGCGCGTAATACTTTGCTTTGATAACTTGTAGATTTTTGCAATAAGTATGTGAGTTCTTTATGACTAATGTTGAGTCCATGGATTATACGCACTCTCACCCTTCCACCTTTGCTAGCCTCTCTAGTACCGCACAACTTTCGCCGGTACTATAAACCCACCATACCTACCTATTATGGCATTTCCATAGCCATTCCGAGATATATTGCCATGCAACTTTCCACCCTTCCGTTTATTATGACACGCTTCATCATTGTCATATTGCTTAGCATGATCATGTAGTTGACATCGTATTTGTGGCAAAGCCACCGTTCATAATTCTTTCATACATGTCACTCATGAGTCATTTCACATCCCGGTACACCGCCGAAGGCATTCATATAGAGTCATATCTTGCTCCAAGTATCGAGTTGTAATTCGTGAGTTGTAAGTAGAAAAGAAGTGTGATGATCATCATTATTAGAGCATTGTCCCAGTGAGGAAAGGATGATGGAGACCATGATTCCCCCACAAGTCGGGATGAGACTCCGGACGAAAAATAAATAAAAGAGGCCAAAGAAGCCCAAATAAAAAAAAAGAGAAAGAAGCCAAAAAAGAAAAAAGAGAAAAAAAGAGAAGCCAAAAAAAAAATAAAAAAATGAGAGAAAAAGAGAGAAGGGACAATGCTACTATCCTTTTACCACACTTGTGCTTCAAAGTAGCACCATGATCTTCATGATAGAGAGTCTCCTATGTTGTCACGTGAATCATTATAGAACTTGGCTTGTATATTCCAATGATGGGCTTCCTCAAAATGCCCTAGGTCTTCGTGAGCAAGCAAGTTGGATGCACACCCACTTAGTTTCTTTGAGCTTTCATACACTTATAGCTCTAGTGCATCCGTTGCATGGCAATCCCTACTCACTCACATTGATATCTATTGATGGGCATCTCCATAGCCCGTTGATACGCCTAGTTGATGTGAGACTATCTTCTCCTTTTTGTCTTCTCCACAACCACCATTCTATTCCACCTATAGTGCTATGTCCATGGCTCACGCTCATGTATTGCGTGAAGATTGAAAAAGTTTGAGAACATCAAAAGTATGAAACAATTGCTTGGCTTGTCATCGGGGTTGTGCATGATTTAAATATTTTGTGTGATGAAGATAGAGCATAGCAGACTATATGATTTTGTAGGGATACTTTCTTTGGCCATGTTATTTTGAGAAGACATAATTGCTTAGTTAGTATGCTTGAAGTATTATTATTTTATGTCAATATGAACTTTTGTCTTGAATCTTATGGATCTGAATATTCATACACAAGTAAGAAGAATTACATTGAAATTATGCCAACTAGCATTCCACATCAAAAATTATCTTTTTATCATTTACCTACTCGAGGACGAGCAGGAATTAAGCTTGGGGATGCTTGATACGTCTCCAACGTATCTATAATTTTTGATTGCTCCATGCTATATTATCTACTGTTTTGGGCAATATTGGGCTTTATTATCCACTTTTATATTACTTTTGGGACTAACCTATTAACCGGAGGCCCAGCCCAGATTTGCTGTTTTATGCCTATTTCAGTGTTTCGAAGAAAAGGAATATCAGACGGAGTCGAAACGGAACGAAATCAACTGGAGAAGTTATTTTTGGAAGGAAACACACCTGATGGACTTGGACCCCACGTCAGGGGAGACACGAGGTGCTCACGAGGGTGGGGGCGCCCAGGGCGCGCCCCTCTCGTGGGGCCCCGTGGCTCCTCCCTTCCTGCACCCATATATATCCACGTACCCTAAAACTTCCAGAACGCACAATAGATCGGGAGTTCCGCCGCCAGAAGCCTCCGTAGCCACCGAAACCCAATCTAGACCCGTTCGGCACCCTGCCGGAGGGGGCAATCCTTCTCCGGTGGCCATCTTCATCATCCCGGTGCTCTCCATGACGAGGAGGGAGTAGTTCTCCCTCGGGGCTGAGGGTATGTACCAGTAGCTATGTGTTTGATCTCTCTCTCTCTCGTGTTCTTGATTTGGCACGATCTTGATGTATCGCGAGCTTTGCTATTATAGTTGGATCTTATGTTTCTCCTCCCCCTCTTCTCTCTTGTAATGAATTGAGTTTCCCCTTTGAAGTAATCTTATCGGATTGAGTCTTTAAAGATTTGAGAACACTTGATGTATGTCTTGCCGTGGATATCTGTGGTGACAATGGGATATCACGTGATTCACTTGATGTATGTTTTGGTGATCCAACTTGCGGGTTCCGCCCATGAACCTATGCATAGGGGTTGGCACACGTTTTCGTCGTGATTCTCTGTAGAACTTTGGGGCACTCTTTGAGGTTCTATGTGTTGGTTGAATAGATGAATCTGAGATTGTGTGATGCATATCGTATAATCATACCCACGGATACTTGAGGTGACATTTGGAGTATCTAGGTGACATTAGGGTTTTGGTTGATTTGTGTCTTAAGGTGTTATTCTAGTACGAACTCTAGGGCTATTTGTGACACTTATAGGAATAGCCCAACGGATTGATTGGAAAGAATAACTTTGAGGTGGTTTCGTACCCTACCATAATCTCTTCGTTCGTTCTCCGCTATTAGTGACTTTGGAGTGACTCTTTGTTGCATGTTGAGGGATAGTTATATGATCCAATTATGTTATTATTGTTGAGAGGACATGCACTAGCGAAAGTATGAACCCTAGGCCTTGTTTCCTAGCATTGCAATACCGTTTACGCTCACTTTTATCATCAGTTACCTTGCTGTTTTTATAATTTCAGATTACAAAAACTATTATCTACTATCCATATACCACTTGTATCATCATCTCTTCGCCGAACTAGTGCACCTATACAATTTACCTTTGTATTGGGTGTGTTGGGGACACAAGAGACTCTTTGTTATTTGGTTGCAGGGTTGCTTGAGAGAGACCATCTTCATCCTACGCCTCCTACGGATTGATAAACCTTAGGTCATCCACTTGAGGGAAATTTGCTACTGTCCTACAAACCTCTGCACTTGGAGGCCCAACAACGTCTACAAGAAGAAGATTGTGTAGTAGATATCAATCATTTTGTGCAGCTCCACTAAAATTGAGCTGATCATACATGTTTGCAAAGATATTCAGTTAGTGTGATTACAATAATAGTGGAACTAGATGATGAAACATAGCACACACCCACAAATAGAAGTCGATCACCTCTGTAATCTCTCTTTAGGACTAACTACTTGTTGGAGAAGATTAGGCGCGGAGTTGGATGAGGAGGATAGCGAAACCAATCTCCCTTTCTGCAGTCCACAGAAATGTAAAACCAATCTCCCTTTCAGCAGTCCACAGAAATGTAAAAACATTGCCCGTCTGACATTTTGGCGGAACTGCACAAAACACTCTTAAGAAAAAAGTGATTTGTGCAGTTCACCAAAAGGTCGCAATATCAACCAGGTAAAATGGATAGCCATGTTTGCAAAAGGAGGTGGAAATAAAATAATTACTGCCCAATAACAGTTGAAGACACATACGTCGACAAAAAAGTAGCATATTCCATGTCATAAGGGAAAGATAGCAGGATGGTGGTTTATCAAAAATGGTTTGAGGACGAGATTGCAAGATGGAAAGTACGTCGGCCGAGATACGTTTTAAGCAAAGAACTAAAGAAGATCCACATGCAGCAACGTGGGAATATGGGCAGTGGAGCAAGGCCGGAGGAAGCTGTTGAAGGAAATATGCCCTAGAGGCAATAATAATGTTATTATTTTATTTCCTTATATCATGATAAATGTTTATTATTCATGCTAGAATTGTATTATCCGGAAACATAATACTTGTGTGAATACATAGACAAACCAAACGTCACTAGTATGCCTCTACTTGACTAGCTCGTTAATCGAAGATGGTTATGTTTCCTAACCATAGACATGTGTTGTCATTTGATTAATGGGATCACATCATTAGGAAAATGATGTGATTGACATGACCCATTCCATTAGCTTAGCACCTGATCGTTTAGTATGTTGCTATTGCTTTCTTCATGACTTATACATGTTCCTATGACTATGAGATTATGCAACTCCCGTTTACCAGGGGAACACTTTGTGTGCTACAAAACGTCACAACGTAACTGGGTGATTATAAAGGAGCTCTATAGGTGTCTCCAAAGGTGAATGTTGGGTTGGCGTATTTCGAGATTAGGATTTGTCACTCCGATTGTCGGAGAGGTATCTCTGGGCCCTCTCGGTAATGCACATCACATAAGCCTTGCAAGCATTACAACTAATGAGTTAGTTGTGAGATGATGTATTACGAAAC
This sequence comes from Triticum urartu, assembly GCF_003073215.2. Taxonomy (NCBI): domain Eukaryota; kingdom Viridiplantae; phylum Streptophyta; class Magnoliopsida; order Poales; family Poaceae; genus Triticum; species Triticum urartu. The sequence continues at coordinate 302,404,024 of NC_053024.1, read as the reverse complement.
GAGTAAAGAGACTTGCCGGTAACGAGATTGAACTAGGTATTGAGATACCGACGATCGAATCTCGGGCAAGTAACATACCGATGACAAAGGGAACAACGTATGTTGTTATGCGGTCTGACCGATAAAGATCTTCGTAGAATATGTAGGAGCCAATATGAGCATCCAGGTTCCACTATTGGTTATTGACCGGAGACGTGTCTCGGTCATGTCTACATTGTTCTCGAACCCGTAGGGTCCGCACGCTTATGGTTTCGATAGTTATATTATGAGTTTATGAGTTTTGATGTACCGAAGTTAGTTCGAAGTCCCGGATGTGATCACGGACATAACGAGGAGTCTTGAAATGGTCGAGACATAAAGATTGATATATTGCACGGCTATATTCGGACACCGGAAGTGTTCCGGGTGATTTCGGAGAAAACCGGAGAGCCGGAGGGTTACCGGAACCCCCCCGGGAGAAGTAATGGGCCATATGGGCCTTAGTGAAGAGAGAGAGGGGCAGCCAGGGTGGGCCATGCGCCTCCTCCCCCTGGTCCGAATTAGACTAGGAGAGGGGGGCGGCTCCCCCTTTCCTTCTCCCTCCCCACTTCTTTCCCCCTCCTAGTAGGAGTCCTACTCCTACTAGGAGGAGGACTCCTCCTTGGCGCGCCATAGGGGCCGGCCGGCCTCCTCCCCTTGCTCCTTTATATACGGGGGAGGGGGCACCCCTAGACACACAAGTTGATCCACGTGATCATATTCTTAGCCGTGTGTGGTGCCCCCTTCCACCATAATCCTCGATAATATTGTAGCGGTGCTTAGGCGAAGCCCTGCGACGGTAGTGCATCAAGATCATCACCACGCCGTCGTGCTGACGGAACTCTTCCACGACACTTTTCTAGATCGGAGTCCGAGGATCGTCATCGAGCTGAACGTGTGCTAAAACTCGAAGGTGCCGTAGTTTCGGTGCTTGATCAGTCGGGCCGTGAAGACGTACGACTACATCAACCGCGTTATGCTAACGCTTCCGTTGTCGGTCTACAAGGGTACGTAGATCACACTTTCCCCTCTCGTTGCTATGCATCACCATGATCTTGCGTGTGCGTAGGGAATTTTTTGAAATTACTACATTCCCCAATAGTGGCATCCGAGCCTAGGTTTTATGTGTTGATGTTATATGCACGTATGGTGAACCGTTATGTGATGAAGTGGGAGCATGATTTGCTTATCGATTGTCTTCCTTATGAGTGGCGGTCGGGGACGAGCGATGGTCTTTTCCTACCAATCTAGCCCCCTAGGAGCATGCACGTAATACTTTGCTTTGATAACTTGTAGATTTTTGCAATAAGTACGTGAGTTCTTTATGACTAATGTTGAGTCCATGGATTATACGCACTCTCACCCTTCCACCTTTCCTAGCCTCTCTAGTACCGCACAACTTTCGCCGGTACTATAAACCCACCATACCTACCTATTATGGCATTTCCATAGCCATTCCGGGATATATTGCCATGCAACTTTCCACCCTTCCGTTTATTATGACACGCTTCATCATTGTCATATTGCTTAGCATGATCATGTAGTTGACATTGTATTTGTGGCAAAGCCACCGTTCATAATTCTTTCATACATGTCACTCATGAGTCATTTCACATCCCGGTACACTGCCGGAGGCATTCATATAGAGTCATATCTTGCTCCAAGTATCGAGTTGTAATTCGTGAGTTGTAAGTAAAAAAGAAGTGTGATGATCATCATTATTAGAGCATTGTCCCAGTGAGGAAAGGATGATGGAGACCATGATTCCCCCACAAGTCGGGATGAGACTCCGGGCGAAAAATAAATAAAAGAGGCCAAAGAAGCCGAAATAAATAAAGGAAGAAAACAGGCCAAAGAAGCCCAAATAAAAAAAAAGTAAGAAAAGAGGCCATAAAAAAAGAGAAGGCCCAAATAAAAAAATATAAAAAAATGAGAGAAAAAGAGAGAAGGGACAATGCTACTATCCTTTTACCACACTTGTGCTTCAAAGTAGCACCATGATCTTCATGATAGAGAGTCTCCTATGTTGTCACTTTCATATACTAGTGGGAATCTTTCGTTATAGAACTTGGCTTGTATATTCCAATGATGGGCTTCCTCAAGATGCCCTAGGTCTTCGTGAGCAAGCAAGTTGGATGCACACCCACTTAGTTTCTTTTCGAGCTTTCATACACTTATAGCTCTAGTGCATTCGTTGCATGGCAATCCCTACTCACTCACATTGATATCTATTAATGGGCATCTCCATAGCCTGTTGATACGCCTAGTTGATGTGAGACTATCTTCTCCCTTTTTATCTTCTCAACAACCACCATTCTATTCCACCTATAGTGCTATGTCCATGGCTCACACTCATGTATTGCGTGAAGATTGAAAAAGTTTGAGAACATTAAAAGTATGAAACAATTGATTGGCTTGTCATCGGGGTTGTGCATGATTTAAATATTTTATGTGGTGAAGCTAGAGCATAGCCAGACTATATGATTTTGTAGGGATAACTTTCTTTGGCCATGTTATTTTGAGAAGACATAATTGCTTAGTTAGTATGCTTGAAGTATTATCATTTTTATGTCGATATGAACTTTTGTCTTGAATCTTATGGATCTGAATATTCATACCACAATTAAGAAGAATCACATTGAAATTATGCCAAGTAGCATTCCACATCAAAAATTATCTTCTTTATCATTACCTACTCGAGGACGAGCAGGAATTAAGCTTGGGGATGCTTGATACGTCTCCAACGTATCTATAATTTTTGATTGCTCCATGCTATATTATCTACTGTTTTGGGCAATATTGGGCTTTATTTTCCACTTTTATATTACTTTCGGGACTAACCTATTAACCGGAGGCCCAGCCTAGATTTGCTGTTTTATGCCTATTTCAGTGTTTCGAAGAAAAGGAATATCAGACGGAGTCGAAACGGCACGAAATCAACTGGAGAAGTTATTTTTGGAAGGAAACACACCTGATGAACTTGGACCCCATGTCAGGGGAGACACGAGGTGCTCACGAGGGTGGGGGGCGCCCCCCAGGGCGCGCCCCCTATCTCGTGGGACCCCCATGCCTCCTCCGACATCCTCCCTGCACCCACATATATCCACGTGACCTAAAACTTCCAGAACGCACAATAGATCGGGAGTTCCGCCGCCAGAAGCCTCCGTAGCCACCGAAAACCAATCTAGACCCGTTCTGGCACCCTGCCGGAGGGGGCAATCCTTCTCCAGTGGCCATCTTCATCATCCCGGTCCTCTCCATGACGAGGAGCGAGTAGTTCTCCCTCGGGGCTGAGGGTATGTACCAGTAGCTATGTGTTTGATCTCTCTCTCTCTCGTGTTCTTGATTTGGCACGATCTTGATGTATCGCGAGCTTTGCTATTATAGTTGGATCCTATGTTTCTCCTCCCCCTCTTCTCTCTTGTAATGAATTGAGTTTCCCCTTTGAAGTAATCTTATCGGATTGAGTCTTTAAAGATTTGAGAACACTTGATGTATGTCTTGCCGTGCGTATCTGTGGTGACAATGGGATACCATGTGATTCACTTGATGTATGTTTTGGTGATCAACTGGCGGGTTCCGCCCATGAACCTATGCATAGGGGTTGGCACACGTTTTCGTCGTGATTCTCCGGTAGGAACTTTGGGGAACTCTTTGAGGTCCTTTGTGTTGGTTGAATAGATGAATCTGAGATTGTGTGATGCATATCGTATAATCATACCCACGGATACTTGAGGTGACATTGGAGTATATAGGTGACATTAGGGTTTTGGTTGATTTGTGTCTTAAGGTGTTATTCTAGTACAAACTCTAGGGCTGTTTGTGACACTTATAGGAATAGCCCAACGGATTGATTGGAAAGAATAACTTTGAGGTGGTTTCGTACCCTACCATAATCTCTTCGTTCGTTCTCCGCTATTAGTGACTTTGGAGTGACTCTTTGTTGCATGTTGAGGGATAGTTATATGATCCAATTATGTTATTATTGTTGAGAGGACTTGCACTAGCGAAAGTATGAACCCTAGGCCTTGTTTCCTAGCATTGCAATACCGTTTACGCTCACTTTTATCATCAGTTACCTTGCTGTTTTTATAATTTCAGATTACAAAAGCTATTATCTACTATCCATATACCACTTGTATCACGATCTCTTCGCCGAACTAGTGCACCTATACAATTTACCATTGTATTGGGTGTGTTGGTGACACAAGAGACTCTTTGTTATTTGGTTGCAGGGTTGCTTGAGAGAGACCATCTTCATCCTACGCCTCCTACGGATTGATAAACCTTAGGTCATCCACTTGAGGGAAATTTGCTACTGTCCTACTAACCTCTGCACTTGGAGGCCCAACAACGTCTACAAGAAGAAGGTTGTGTAGTAGATATCAATCATTTTGTGTAGCTCCACTAAAATCGAGCTGATCATACATGTTTGCAAAGATATTCAGTCAGTGTGATTACAATAATAGTGGAACTAGGTGATGAAACATAGCACACACGCACAAATAGAAGTCGATCACCTCTGTAATCTCTCTTTAGGACTAACTACTTGTTGGAGAAGATTAGGCGCGGAGTTGGATGAGGAGGATAGCGAAACCAATCTCCCTTTCTGCAGTCCACAGAAATGTAAAACCAATCTCCCTTTCTGCAGTCCACAGAAATGTAAAAACATTGCCCGTCTGACATTTTGGCGGAACTGCACAAAACACTCTTAAGAAAAAAATGATTTGTGCAGTTCACCAAAAGGTCGCAATATCAACCAGGTGAAATGGATAGCCATGTTTGCAAAAGGAGGTGGAAAGAAAATAATTACTGCCCAATAACAGTTGAAGACACATACGTCGACAAAAAAGTAGCATATTCCATGTCATAAGGGAAAGATAGCAGCATGGTGGTTTATCAAAAATGGTTTGAGGACGAGATTGCAAGATGGAAAGTACGTCGGCCGAGATACGTTTTAAGCAAAGAACTAAAGAAGATCCACATGCAGCAACGTGGGAATATGGGCAGTGGAGCAAGGCCGGAGGAAGCTGTTGAAGGAAATATGCCCTAGAGGGAATAATAATGTTATTATTTTATTTCCTTATATCATGATAAATGTTTATTATTCATGCTAGAATTGCATTATCCGGAAACATAATACTTGTGTGAATACATAGACAAACCAAACGTCACTAGTATGCCTCTACTTGACTAGCTCGTTAATCGAAGATGGTTATGTTTGCTAACCATAGACATGTGTTGTCATTTGATTAATGGGATCACATCATTAGGAAAATGATGTGATTGACATGACCCATTCCATTAGCTTAGCACCCGATCGTTTAGTATGTTGTTATTGCTTCCTTCATGACTTATACATGTTCCTATGACTATGAGATTATGCAACTCCCGTTTACCGGGGGAACACTTTGTGTGCTACAAAACGTCACAACGTAACTGGGTGATTATAAAGGAGCTCTACAGGTGTCTCCAAAGGTGAATGTTGGGTTGGCGTATTTCGAGATTAGGATTTGTCACTCCAATTGTCGGAGAGGTATCTCTGGGCCCGCTCGGTAATGCACATCACATAAGTCTTGAAAGCATTACAACTAATGAGTTAGTTGCGAGATGATGTATTACGAAACGAGTAAAGAGACTTTCCGGTAACGAGATTGAACTAGGTATTGAGATACCGACGATCGAATCTCGGGCAAGTAACATACCGATGACAAAGGGAACAACGTATGTTGTTATGCGGTCTGACCGATAAAGATCTTCGTAGAATATGTAGGAGCCAATATGAGCATCCAGGTTCCACTATTGGTTATTGACCGGAGACGTGTCTCGGTCATGTATACATTGTTCTCGAACCCGCAGGGTCCGCACGCTTAAGGTTTCGATGATAGTTATATTATGAGTTTATGAGTTTTGATGTACCGAAGTTAGTTCGAAGTCCCGGATGTGATCACGGACATAACGAGGAGTCTCGACATGGTCGAGACATAAAGATTGATATATTGGACGGCTATATTCGGACACCGGAAGTGTTCCGGGTGATTTCGGAGAAAACCGGAGAGCCGGAGGGTTACCGGAACCCCCCCCCCCCGGAGAAGTAATGGGCCATATGGGCCTTAGTGGAGAGAGAGAGGGGCAGCCAGGGTGGGCCACGCGCCTCCTCCCCCCTGGTCCGAATTAGACTAGGAGAGGGGGGGCGGCGCCCCCTTTCCTTCTCCCTCCCCACTTCTTTCCCCCTCCTAGTAGGAGTCCTACTCCTACTAGGAGGAGGACTCCTCCTTGGCGCGCCATAGGGGCCGGCCGGCCTCCTCCCCTTGCTCCTTTATATACGGGGCAGGGGGCACCCCTAGACACACAAGTTGATCCACGTGATCATATTCTTAGCCGTGTGCGGTGCCCCCTTCCACCATAATCCTCGATAATATTGTAGCGGTGCTTAGGCGAAGCCCTGCGACGGTAGTGCATCAAGATCGTCACCACGCCGTCGTGCTGACGGAACTCTTCCCCGACACTTTGCTAGATCGGAGTCCGAGGATCATCATCGAGCTGAACGTGTGCTAAAACTCGAAGGTGCCGTAGTTTCGGTGCTTGATCAGTCGGGCCGTGAAGACGTACCACTACATCAACCGCGTTGTGCTAACGCTTCCGCTGTCGGTCTACAAGGGTACGTAGATCACACTTTCCCCTCTCGTTGCTATGCATCACCATGATCTTGCATGTGCGTAGGGAATTTTTTGAAATTACTATGTTCCCCAATAGTGGCATCCGAGCCTTGGTTTTATGTGTTGATGTTATATGCACGTATGGTGAACCGTTATGTGATGAAGTCGGAGCATGATTTCTTTATTGATTGTCTTCCTTATGAGTGGCGGTCGGGGACGAGCGATGGTCTTTTCCTACCAATCTATCCCCCTAGGAGCATGCGCGTAATACTTTGCTTTGATAACTTGTAGATTTTTGCAATAAGTATGTGAGTCTTTATGACTAATGTTGAGTCCATGGATTATACGCACTCTCACCCTTCCACCTTTGCTAGCCTCTCTAGTACCGCACAACTTTTGCCGGTACTATAAACCCACCATACCTACCTATTATGGCATTTCCATAGCCATTCCGAGATATATTGCCATGCAACTTTCCACCCTTCCGTTTATTATGACACGCTTCATCATTGTCATATTGCTTAGCATGATCATGTAGTTGACATCGTATTTGTGGCAAATACACCGTTCATAATTCTTTCATACATGTCACTCATGATTCATTTCACATCTCGGTACACCGCCGGAGGCATTCATATAGAGTCATATCTTGCTCCAAGTATCGAGTTGTAATTCGTGAGTTGTAAGTAAAAAAGAAGTGTGATGATCATCATTATTAGAGCACTGTCCCAGTGAGGAAAGGATGACGGAGACCATGATTCCCCCACAAGTCGGGATGAGACTCCGGACGAAAAATAAATAAAAGAGGCCAAAGAAGCCGAAATAAATAAAGGAAGAAAAGAGGCCAAAGAAGCCCAAATAAAAAAAGAAATAAAAGAGGCCATAAAAAAAGAGAAGGCCCAAATAAAAAAATATAAAAAAATGGGAGAAAAAGAGAGAAGGGACAATGCTACTATCCTTTTACCACACTTGTGCTTCAAAGTAGCACCATGATCTTCATGATAGAGAGTCTCCTATGTTGTCACTTGGGAATCTTTCAATATAGAACTTGGCTTGTATATTCCAATGATGGGCTTCCTCAGGATGCCCTAGGTCTTCGTGAGCAAGCAAGTTGGATGCACACCCACTTAGTTTCTTTTCGAGCTTTCATACACTTATAGCTCTAGTGCATTCGTTGCATGGCAATCCCTACTCACTCACATTGATATCTATTAATGGGCATCTCCATAGCCCGTTGATACACCTAGTTGATGTGAGACTATCTTCTCCCTTTTTATCTTCTCCACAACCACCATTCTATTCCACCTATAGTGCTATGTCCATGGCTCACGCTCATGTATTGCGTGAAGATTGAAAAAGTTTGAGAACATTAAAAGTATGAATCAATTGATTGGCTTGTCATCGGGGTTGTGCATGATTTAAATATTTTGTGTGGTGAAGATAGAGCATAGCCAGACTATATGATTTTGTAGGGATAACTTTCTTTGGCCATGTTATTTTGAGAAGACATAATTGCTTAGTTAGTATGCTTGAAGTATTATCATTTTTATGTCAATATGAACTTTTGTCTTGAATCTTATGGATCTGAATATTCATACCACAATTAAGAAGAATCACATTGAAATTATGCCAAGTAGCATTCCACATCAAAAATTATCTTCTTTATCATTTACGTACTCAAGGACGAGCAGGAATTAAGCTTGGGGATGCTTGATACGTCTCCAACGTATCTATAATTTTTGATTGCTCCATGCTATATTATCTACTGTTTTGGGCAATATTGGGCTTTATTTTCCACTTTTATATTACTTTCGGGACTAACCTATTAACCGGAGGCCCAGCCCAGATTTGTTGTTTTATGCCTATTTCAGTGTTTCGAAGAAAAGGAATATCAGACGGAGTCGAAACGGAACGAAATCAACTGGAAAAGTTATTTTTGGAAGGAAACACACCTGATGAACTTGGACCCCACGTCAGGGGAGACACGAGGTGCTCACGAGGGTGGGGGGCGCCCCCCCAGGGCGCGACCCCTATCTCGTGGGACCCCCATGGCTCCTCCGATATCCTCCCTGCACCCATATATATCCACGTGACCTAAAACTTCCAGAACGCACAATAGATCGGGAGTTCCGCCGCCAGAAGCCTCCGTAGCCATCGAAAACCAATCTAGACCCGTTCTGGCACCCTGCCAGAGGGGGCAATCCTTCTCCAGTGGCCATCTTCATCATCCCGGTGCTCTCCATGACGAGGAGCGAGTAGCTATGTGTGATTATAAAGGAGCTCTACAGGTGTCTCCGAAGGTGAATGTTGGGTTGGCGTATTTCAAGATTAGGATTTGTCACTCCGATTGTCAGAGAGGTATCTCTGGTCCCTCTCGGTAATGCACATCACATAAGCCTTGCAAGCATTACAACTAATGAGTTAGTTGCGAGATGATGTATTACGAAACGAGTAAAGAGACTTGCCGGTAACGAGATTGAACTAGGTATTGAGATACCGACGATCGAATCTCGGGCAAGTAACATACCGATGACAAAGGGAACAACGTATGTTGTTATGCAGTCTGACCGATAAAGATCTTCGTAGAATATGTAGGTGCCAATATGAGCATCCAGGTTCCACTATTGGTTATTGACCGGAGACGTGTCTCGGTCATGTCTACATTGTTCTCGAACCCGTAGGGTCCGCACGCTTAAGGTTTCGATGATAGTTATATTATGAGTTTATGAGTTTTGATGTACCGAAGTTAGTTTGGAGTCCCGGATGTGATCACGGACATAACGAGGAGTCTCGAAATGGTCAAGACATAAAGATTGATATATTGGACAGCTATATTCGGACACCGGAAGTGTTCCGGGTGATTTCGGAGAAAACCGGAGAGCCGGAGGGTTAGCGGAACCCCCCCCCGGGAGAAGTAATGGGCCATATGGGCCTTAGTGGAGAGAGAGAGAGGGGCAGCCAGGGTGGGCTGCGCGCCTCCTCCCCCCTGGTCCGAATTGGACTAGGAGAGGGGGGGCGGCGCCCCCTTTCCTTCTCCCTCCCCACTTCTCCTACTAGGAGGAGGACTCCTCCTTGGCGCGCCATAGGGGCCGGCCGGCCTCCTCCCCTTGCTCCTTTATATACGGGGCAGGGGGCACCCCTAGACACACAAGTTGATCCACGTGATCATATTCTTAGCCGTGTGCGGTGCCCCCTTCCACCATAATCCTCGATAATATTGTAGCGGTGCTTAGGCGAAGCCCTACGACGGTAGTGCATCAAGATCGTCACCACGCCGTCGTGCTGACGGAACTCTTCCCCGACACTTTGCTAGATCGGAGTCCGAGGATCGTCATCGAGCTGAACGTGTGCTAAAACTCGAAGGTGCCGTAGTTCCGGTGCTTGATCAGTCGGGCCGTGAAGACGTACGACTACATCAACCGCGTTGTGCTAACGCTTCCACTGTCGGTCTACAAGGGTACGTAGATCACACTTTCCCCTCTCGTTGCTATGCATCACCATGATCTTGCGTGTGCGTAGGGTATTTTTTGAAATTAGTACGTTCCCCAATAGTGGCATCCGAGCCTAGGTTTTATGTGTTGATGTTATATGCACGAGTAGAACACAAGTGAGTTGTTGGCGATATAAGTCATACTGCTTACCAGCATGTCATACTTTGGTTCGGTGGTATTGTTGGACGAAGCGGCCCGGACCGACATTACGCGTACACTTACGCGAGACCTGTTCTCCCGACGTGGTTTGCACAAAGGTGGCTAGCGGGTGACAGTTTCTCCAACTTTAGTTGAAGCGAGTGTGGCTACGCCCGGTCCTTGCGAAGTTTGAACAGCACCAACCTGACAAACTATCGTTGTGGTTTTGATGCGTAGGTAAGATTGGTTCTTTCTTAAGCCCGTAGCAGCCACGTAAAACTTGCAACAACAAAGTAGAGGACGTCTAACTTGTTTTTGTAGGGCATGTTGTTTTGTGATATGGTCAAGACATGATGCTAAATTTTATTGTATGAGATGATCATGTTTTGTAACCAAGTTATCGGCAACTGGCAGGAGCCATATGGTTGTCGCTTTATTGTATGCAATGCAATTGCGTTGTAATGCTTAACTTTATCACTAAGCGGTAGCGATAGTCGTGGAAGCATAAGATTGGCGAGACGACAACGATGCTACGATGGTGATCAAGGTGTCACGCCGGTGACGATGGTGATCACGACGGTGCTTTGAAGATGGAGATCACAAGCACAAGATGATGATGGCCATATCATATCACTTATATTGATTGCATGTGATGTTTATCTTTTATGCATCTTATCTTGCTTTGATTGACGGTAGCATTTTAAGATGATCTCTCACTAATTATCAAGAAGTGTTCTCCCTGAGTATGCACCGTTGCGAAAGTTCTTCGTGCTGAGACACCACGTGATGATCGGGTGTGATAGGCTCTACATTCAAATACAACGGGTGCAAAACAGTTGCACACGCAGAATACTCAGGTTATACTTGACGAGCCAAGCATATACAGATATGGCCTCGGAACACAGAGACTGAAAGGTCGAGCGTGAATCATATAGTAGATATGATCAACATAGCGATGTTCACCAATGAAACTACTCCATCTCACGTGATGATCAGACATGGTTTAGATGATTTGGATCACGTAATCACTTAGAGGATTAGAGGGATGTCTATCTAAGTGGGAGTTCCTTAGTAATGTGATTAATTGAACCTAAATTTATCATGAACTTAGTACCTAATAGTATCTTGCTTGTTTATGTTTGATTGTAGATAGATGGCCCGTGCTGTTGTTCTGTTGAATTTTAATGCGTTCCTTGAGAAAGCAAAGTTGAAAGATGATGGTAGCAATTACACGGACTGGGTCCGTAACTTGAGGATTATCCTCATTGCTGCACAGAAGAATTACGTCCTGGAAGCACCGCTGGGTGCCAGGCCTGCTACTGGAGCAACACCAGATGTTATGAACGTCTGGCAGAGCAAAGCTGATGACTACTCGATAGTTCAGTGTGCCATGCTTTACGACTTAGAATCGGGACTTCAACGACGTTTTGAACATCATGGAGCATATGAGATGTTCCAGGAGTTGAAGTTAATATTTCAGGCAAGTGCCCGGATTGAGAGATATGAAGTCTCCAATAAGTTCTATAGCTGCAAGATGGAGGAGAACAGTTCTGTCAGTGAGCATATACTCAAAATGTCTGGGTATAATAATCACTTGATTCAATTGGGAGTTAATCTTCAGATGATTGCGTCATTGACAGAATTCTCCAATCACTGCCACCAAGCTACAAGAGCTTCGTGATGAACTATAATATGCAAGGGATGAATAAGACTATTCCCGAGCTCTTCGCAATGCTGAAAGCTGCGGAGGTAGAAATCAAGAAGGAGCATCAAGTGTTGATGGTCAACAAGACCACTAGTTTCAAGAAAAAGGGCAAAGGGAAGAAGAAGGGGAACTTCAAAAAGAACAGCAAGCAAGGTGCTACTCAAGAGAAGAAACCCAAACCTGGACCTAAGCCTGAAACTGAGTGCTTCTACTGCAAGCAGACTGGTCACTGGAAGCGGAACTGCCCCAAGTATTTGGCGGATAAGAAGGATGGCAAGGTGAACAAAGGTATATGTGATATACATGTTATTGATGTGTACCTTACTAATGCTCGCAGTAGCACCTGGGTATTTGATACTGGTTCTGTTGCTAATATTTGCAACTCAAAACAGGGACTACGGATTAAGCGAAGATTGGCTAAGGACGAGGTGACGATGCGCGTGGGAAATGGTTCGAAAGTCGATGTGATCGCAGTCGGCACGCTACCTCTACATCTACCTTCGGGATTAGTATTAGACCTAAATAATTGTTATTTGGTGCCAGTGTTAAGCATGAACATTATATCTGGATCTTGTTTGATGCGAGACGGTTATTCATTTAAATTAGAGAATAATGGTTGTTCTATTTATATGAGTAATATCTTTTATGGTCATGCACCCTTAAGGAGTGGTCTATTCTTATTAAATCTCGATAGTACTGACACACATATTCATAATGTTGAAGCCAAAAGATGCAGAGTTGATAATGATAGTGCAACTTATTTGTGGCACTGCCGTTTGGGTCATATCGGTGTAAAGCGCATGAAGAAACTCCATACTGATGGGCTATTGGAACCACTTGATTATGAATCACTTGGTACTTGCGAACCGTGCCATATGGGTAAGATGAAAAAAACACCGTTCTCCGGTACTATGGAGAGAGCAACAGATTTGTCGAAAATCATACGTATAGATGTATGTGGTCCGATGAATGTTGAGGCTCGTGGCGGATATCATTATCTTCTCTGATTGCGGTAAACCAGAGTGACGTCACCTGTCATAATGAAGCTATCCATTATGCTTCTTTGTTTAATAAATCGGCGGAAATCGAGGCGACAGCTCCGTTTTGTGGCCCCTTTATTGTCGCGCCTGACTCATGTTCTTTCGCCTTATAAATAGGACCGAAGGGTCATTTCTTTTCTCCTTCCGAGCCTTCTTCATCTTCCTCGCGTCGCCAGCCTCGGAGCTCCGCCACCGTCGTCGACCTCTGCCTCATCCTTGGCCGCTGCATCAACCTGAACGCACCAGAACATCGCGGAAACCTTCCGCACCTTCCTCAGCTCAGGTAAATCTTCTATCCTTTCCCCCGTAGATCTGGCCTAGGGTTTCGCAGTTCTTCAGTGTTCATCGTCTGCCTCTTGCTCATACGATAGATCTTTAGATGAATCCGCAAATCTTTACTCTGTGCAATTATAGTTGTTTGACCTTCGCCTTCACTTATGCATCTCAAACCATGGATCTATATGAACGTTTTGCTCATTGGTTCGGTACTGCTCCTTTGAACCTCTAAGTACTTATCTCTTCTCTGAACTTGCTTCAGATCCAATGCTGTAAACAAATCTTGTGAAACCTGTTTCTGCGTACTTGTCCATCCGCAATCTCAGCTTTTCAATGCTTAGATCAGGCGGTTTAACCTTATAGAAAATTTTCCAACCCGGTATATGCCATTAGTCCCCTTGTTGAACTACCAGATGTTGGTTGCTTCATGAAACTCCGGTTCAGATAGTTCTGTCTCCAGTTTAACAGTGCACATACCAACGTACCTTGATCAAATGCATTTTTGAACCGGGATCTTCTACCTTGTATATTCCATCATGGCCAAGCAAGTATATGAGTGCAATTGGGTTCCTTCTCGCGTCACAGAGGATCAACTGGACGATTTAGTCCTGATTGGCGCTTTAGGCAGCAAAGATACCATCCATTGGAGGGCTCCTGGAAAAGAATGCCCTCCCACACCTCGAGAAGGAGAGGTTGTCGTTTTCGTAGATCACTTAGCCCCGGGCTTTAAGCTGCCCAGTTCTAAATTTTACCGGGATGTTTTAGCCGATTTCCAACTCCATCCGCAAGACACTGGCCCCAACTCTGTTACAAATATGTGTCACTTCCAAGTGCTTTGTGAGGTGTTCTTTCAAGAGGAGCCCACAGTGGAATTGTTCAGAGACCTTTTCCATCTAAACCGCCATACTGAGTTTACTGATGGCTCTAATACGGAGTTGGGTGGCATGGCGATTCAGAAAAGGAAAGAGGTCACATACCCTCACGCCAAGCTGCACAGTCACCCCAAGGAGTGGAATCAGACATGGTTCTACTGCAAAGACACCTCCCCTACTGGTGAGAATCCCTTTCCTGGCTTTCGTCCGGAGCGGCTCAGCAATACACACCCTTTTCCTCAAAGATTGACTGCCCAGGAGAGAAGCAAATATGCTCCCCAGCTGTCAAAGCTCAGAGCCTTTATGGCCAATGGTTTAACGGGGGTTGATCTCGCTCGCTGTTGGATATCATGGAGCATACTGCCCCTTAGTCAGCGCTCCGGTTTGATGTGCGAGTATACTGACAGTGTTGATGACCCACTGCATCATTCAAAAATCCAGCTCTCCGATGAAGAAATCACAGAGGCTGTGAATAAGATGATGAATGAACCGGGACACATCTGCGCTAGAACCGGCCTGCTTCCCTTCTGTGCCACCAACAAACCGCCAGCTGTAAGACTTTGATTTTTCTCTTTGTTGAATCTGTTATTGATATGTCTGGTCATTGTTTAATATCAGTGTCTGCGTAATCAGGGCAATGATCCGTTTTGGAGCAAAAAACCGCCGCAGGAGAAACCAGAAAAACCAGACAAACCGGAAAGAGCAACTCGGCAAAAAACTAAAGCTGTGAAGAAGACTGCCCATAGGAAAAGAACCACTGCATCTTTCTAATCCGGCCCCTGATGATGATGTGGATAATCCGGACTTTGAGGTAGATCTTGACTCACTTGGTTTATTTTTCATGCGTCTTATTAATGATGATATTTGTCAGGATGATGCCGAAGCCAGCCACGCGGATGTCGCAGAGGTAATTATTCTCTCTTCCGATTCAAAAACTTTGCCTTCACAAAAGATCCTCCAGGCAAACCGGAAAGTTAAATTTTCTTATCCTCTTGCTTATTTGGATCCTAAATTTCTTATGAAGACCCAACAACACGAAGCTCGTCGCACAACCCGGCACAGCGGCCAGGTAGTTACTGTTGGAAATATGCCCTAGAGGCAATAATAAAAGCATTATTATTATATTTCTTTGTTCATGATAATTGTCTTTATTCATGCTATAACTGTATTATCCGGAAATCGTAATACACGTGTGAATTCATAGACCATAATATGTCCCTAGTAAGCCTCTAGTTGACTAGCTCGTTGATCAACAGATAGTCATGGTTTCCTGGCTATGGACATTGGATGTCATTGATAATGGGATCACATCATTAGGAGAATGATGTGATGGACAAGACCCAATCCTAAGCATAGCACAAAGATCGTGTAGTTCGTTTGCTAGAGCTTTTCCAATGTCAAGTATCTTTTCCTTTGACCATGAGATCGTGCAACTCCCGTATACCGTAAGAGTGCTTTGGGTGTATCAAACGTCACAACGTAACTGGGTGACTATAAAGGTGCACTACAGGCATTTCCAAAAGTGTCTGTTGGGTTGACACGGATTGAGACTGGGATTTGTCACTCCATATAACGGAGAGGTATCACTGGGCCCACTCGGTAATGCATCATCATTATGAGCTCAAGGTGACCAAGTGGTTGATCACGGGATCATGCATTACGGTACAAGTAAAGTGACTTGCCGGTAACGAGATTGAACAAGGTATTGGGATACCGACGATCGAATCTCGGGCAAGTAACATACCGATTGACAAAGGGAATTGTATACGGGGTTGATTAATCCTCGACATCGTGGTTCATCCGATGAGATCATCGTGGAGCATGTGGGAGCCATCATGGGTATCCAGATCCCGCTGTTGGTTATTGACCGGAGAGTCGTCTCGGTCATGTCTGCATGTCTCCCGAACCCGTAGGGTCTACACACTTAAGGTTCGGTGACGCTAGGGTTATGAAGATATGTGTATGCAGTAACCCGAATGTTGTTCGTAGTCCCGGATGAGATCCCGGACGTCACGAGGAGTTCCGGAATGGTCCGGAGGTAAAGAATTATATATAGGAAGTGCTGTTTCGGCCATCGGGACAAGTTTCGGGGTTATCGGTATTGTACCGGGACCACCGGAGGGGTCCCGGGGGCCCACAGGGTCGGGCCACCTGTCGCGGGGGGGCCACATGGGCTGTAGGGGGTGCGCCTTGGCCTATATGGTCCAAGGGCACCAGACCCTATAGGCCCATGCGCCTAGGGTTTCCATATGGGAGGAGTCCCACTAGTGGAAGGCACCCCTAAGTGCCATGGGGGGGAGGGAAACCTCCCCTGGCCGCCGCACCTAGGAGATTGGATCTCCTAGGCTGCGCACCACCCCCCCTTGGCCCTCCTATATATAGTTGAGGAGAGGGAGGACTTCATACCTCAGCCTTTGGTGCTTCCCTCTATCCCAGTTACGTCTCTCTCTCGTAGTATAGGCGAAGCCCTGCTACTGTGACGCCCTGCATCCACCACCACGCCGTCATGCTGCTGGATCTTCATCAACCTCTCCTTTCCCCTTGCTGGATCAAGAAAGGAGGAGACGTCATCCGTTCCGTACGTGTGTTGAACGCGGAGGCACCGTCCGTTCGGTGCTTGATCATCGGTGATTTGAATCACGTCGTGTTCGACTACATCATCCCCGTTCTTTGAACGCTTCCGCTCGCCATCTACAAGGTACGTAGATGCATCTAATCACTCATTGCTAGATGAACTCCTAGATGGATCTTGGTGAAACCGTAGGAAAATTTTTGTTTTCTGCTACGTTCCCCAACAGTGGCATCATGAGCTAGGTCTATGCGTAGTTCTCTTGCACGAGTAGAACACAAAGTAGTTGTGGGCGTTGATTTTGTTCAATATGCTTGCCGTTACTAGTCCTATCTTGATTCGGCGGCATCGTGGGATGAAGCGGCCCGGACCGGCCTTACACGTACTCTTACGTGAGACAGGTTCCACCGACTGACATGCACTAGTTGCATAAGGTGGCTAGCGGGTGTCTGTCTCTCCAATTTAGTCGGATCGGATTTGATGAAAAGGGTCGTTATGAAGGGTAAATAGCAATTGGCATATCACGTTGTGGTCTTTGCGTTGGTAAGAAACGTTCTTACTAGAAACCCATAGCAGCCACGTAAAACATGCAAACAACAATTAGAGGACGTCTAACTTGTTTTTGCAGGGTATGCTATGTGATGTGATATGGCCAAAAGGATGTGATGAATGATATATGTGATGTATGAGATTGATCATGTTCTTGTAATAGGAATCACGACTTACATATCAATGAGTATGACGGTGACAGGACGATCATGGAGCCCCAAGATGGAGATCAAAGGAGCTATGTGATATTGGCCATATCATGTCACTATTATTATTTGATTGCATGTGATGTTTATCATGTTTTGCATCTTGTTTACTTAAAACGACGGTAGTAAATAAGATGATCCCTTACAACAATTTCAAGAAGTGTTCTCCCCTAACTGTGCACCGTTGCTACAGTTCGTCGTTTCGAAGCACGCCGTGATGATCAGGTGTGATAGATCCTTACGTTCACATACAACGGGTGTAAGACAGTTTTACACAAGCAAAACACTTAGGGTTAACTTGACGAGCCTAGCATGTACAGACATGGCCTCGGAACACAGGAGACCGAAAGGTCGAGCATGAGTCGTATAGAAGATACGATCAACATGAAGATGTTCACCGACGTTGACTAGTCCGTCTCACGTGATGATCGGACACGGTCTAGCTCACACGGATCATGTAATACTTAGATGACTAGAGGGATGTCTAATCTGAGTGGGAGTTCATTAATAATTTGATTAGATGAACTTAATTATCATGAACTTAGTCTAAAATCTTTGCAATATGTCCTGTAGATCAAATGGCCAACGTTGTATTCAATTTCAACGCGTTCCTAGAGAAAACCAAGCTGAAAGACGATGGCAGCAACTATACGGACTGGGTCCGGAACCTGAGGATCATCCTCATAGCTGCCAAGAAAGATTATGTCCTACAAGCACCGCTAGGTGATCCACCCGTCCCACAGAACCAAGACGCTATGAACGCTTGGCAGACACGTACTGATGACTACTCCCTCGTTCAGTGCGGCATGCTTTACAGCTTAGAGCCGGGGCTCCAAAAGCGTTTTGAGAGACATGGAGCATATGAGATGTTCGAAGAGCTGAAAATGGTTTTTCAAGCTCATGCCCGGATCGAGAGATATGAAGTCTCCGATAAGTTCTTCAGCTGTAAGATGGAGGAAAATAGTTCTGTCAGTGAGCACATACTCACTATGTCTGGGTTACATAACCGCTTGACTCAGCTGGGAGTTAATCTCCCGGATGACGCGGTCATTGACAGAATCCTCCAGTCGCTTCTACCAAGCTACAAGAGCTTTGTGATGAACTTCAATATGCAGGGGATGGTAAAGACCATTCCTGAAGTATTTGCTATGCTGAAATCAGCAGAGGTAGAAGTCAAGAAGGAACATCAAGTGTTGATGATGAATAAAACCACTAAGTTCAAGAAGGGCAATGGTAAAAAGAACTTCAAGAAGGACGGCAAGGAAGTTGCTGCGCCCGGCAAGCAAGCTGCTGGGAAGAAGTCAAAGAATGGACCCAAGCCTGAGACAGAGTGCTTTTATTGCAAAGGGAAGGGTCACTGGAAGCGGAACTGCCCCAAATACTTAGCGGACAAGAAGGCCGGCAACACCAAAGGTATATTTGATATACATGTAATTGATGTGTACCTTACCAGTACTCGTAGTAACTCCTGGGTATTTGATACCGGTGCCGTTGCTCATATTTGTAACTCACCGCAGGAGCTGCGGAATAAACGAAAACTGGAGAAGGACGAGGTGACGATGCGCGTCGGGAATGGTTCCAAGGTCGATGTGATCGCCGTCGGCACGCTACCTCTACATTTACCTACGGGATTAGTTATAAACCTCAATAATTGTTATTTAGTGCCATGTTTGAGCATGAACATTGTTCAGGATCTCGTTTAATACGAGATGGCTACTCATTTAAATCCGAGAATAATGGTTGTTCTATTTATATGAGAGATATGTTTTATGGTCATGCTCCGATAGTCAATGGTTTATTCTTAATGAATCTCGAGCGTATTACTACACATATTCATACTGTGAGTACCAAAAGATGTAAGGTTGATAATGATAGTCCCACATACTTGTGGCACTGCCGCCTTGGTCACATAGGTGTCAAACGCATGAAGAAGCTCCATGCAGATGGACTTTTAGAGTCTCTTGATTATGAACCATTTGACACATGCGAACCATGCCTCATGGGAAAAATGACCAAGACTCCGTTCTCAGGAACAATGGAGCGAGCAACCAACTTATTGGAAATCATACATACTGATGTGTGCGGTCCAATGAGTGTTGAGGCTCGCGGTGGCTATCGTTATGTTCTCACCCTCACTGATGACTTGAGTAGATATGGGTATGTCTACTTAATGAAACACAAGTCTGAAACCTTTGAAAAGTTCAAGGAATTTCAGAGTGAGGTTGAGAATCAACGTGACAGGAAAATCAAGTTTCTACGATTAGATCGTGGAGGAGAATACTTGAGTCACGAATTTGGCACACACTTAAGAAAATGTGGAATAGTTTCACAACTCACGTCGCCTGGAACACCTCAGCGTAACGGTGTGTCCGAACGTCGTAATCGCACTCTATTAGATATGGCGCGATCTATGATGTCTCTTACCGATTTACCGCTATCTTTTTGGGGCTATGCTTTAGAGACTGCCGCATTCACTTTAAATAGGGCTCCGTCGACATCCGTTGAGACGACACCGTATGAATTATGGTTTGGGAAGAAACCTAAGCTGTTGTTTCTAAAAGTTTGGGGATGCGATGCTTATGTCAAGAAACTTCAACCTGAAAAGCTCGAACCCAAGTCAGAAAAATGCGTCTTCATAGGATACCCTAAAGAAACTATTGGGTATACCTTCTACCTAAGATCCGAAGGCAAGATCTTTGTTGCCAAAGACGGACTCTTTCTGGAGAAAGAGTTTCTCTCGAAAGAAGTAAGTGGGAGGAAAGTAGAACTTGATGAAGTATTGCCTCTTGAACCGGAAAATGGCGCAACTCAAGAAAATGTTCCTGAGGTGCCTGCACCGACTAGAGAGGAAGTTATTCATGATGATCAAGATACTTCTGATCAAGCTCCTACTGAAATTCTAAGGTCCACAAGGACACGTTCCGCACCAGAGTGGTACGGCAACCCTGTCTTGGAAATCATGTTGTTAGACAACGGTGAACCTTCGAACTATGAAGAAGCGATGGCGGGTCCGGATTCCGACAAATGGCTGGAAGCCATGAAATCCGAGATAGGATCCATGTATGAAAACGAAGTATGGACTTTGACTGACTTGCCCGTTGAACGGTGAGCCATAGAAAATAAATGGATCTTTAAGAAGAAGACAGACGCGGATGGTAATGTGACCATCTATAAAGCTAGGCTTGTCGCTAAGGGTTATCGACAAGTTCAAGGGGTTGACTACGATGAGACTTTCTCACCGGTGGCGAAGCTGAAGTCCGTCCGAATCATGTTAGCAATTGCCGCATTCTACGATTATGAAATATGGCAAATGGACGTCAAAATGGCATTCCTTAATGGTTTCCTTAAGGAAGAATTGTATATGATGCAGCCGGAAGGTTTTGTCGATCCTAAGAATGCTGACAAGGTGTGCAAGCTCCAACGCTCGATTTATGGGCTGGTGCAAGCATCTCGGAGTTGGAACATTCGCTTTGATGAGATGATCAAAGCGTTTGGGTTTACGCAGACTTATGGAGAAGCCTGCGTTTACAAGAAAGTGAGTGGGAGCTCTGTAGCATTTCTCATACTATATGTAGATGACATACTTTTGATGGGAAATGATATAGAACTCTTGGACAGCATTAAGGCCTACTTGAATAAGAGTTTTTCAATGAAGGACCTTGGAGAAGCTGCTTATATATTAGGCATCAAGATCTATAGAGATAGATCAAGACGCCTCATAGGTCTTTCACAAAGCACAACCTTGATAAGATATTGAAGAAGTTCAATATGGATCAGTCTAAGAAGGGGTTCTTGCCTGTGTTGCAAGGTGTGAAATTGAGCTCGGCTCAATGTCCGACCACGGCAGAAGATATAGAAGATATGAGTGTCATCCCCTATGCCTCAGCCATAGGTTCTATTATGTATGCCATGCTGTGTACCTTGCCGTAAGTTTGGTAGGAAGGTACCAAAGTAATCCCGGCAAGGAACACTGGACAGCGGTCAAGAATATCCTGAAGTACCTGAAAAGGACGAAGGAAATGTTTCTCGTTTATGGAGGTGACGAAGAGCTGGTCGTAAAGGGTTATGTCGATGCTAGCTTCGACACAGATCTGGATGACTCTAAGTCACAAACCGGATACGTGTATATTTTGAATGGTGGGGCAGTAAGCTGGTGCAGTTGCAAGCAGAGCGTCGTGGCGGGATCTACATGTGAAGCAGAATACATGGCAGCCTCGGAGGCAGCGCATGAAGCAATTTGGGTGAAGGAGTTCATCACCGACCTAGGAGTCATACCCAATGCGTCGGGGCCGATCAAGCTCTTCTGTGACAACACTGGAGCTATTGCTCTTGCCAAGGAGCCCAGGTTTCACAAGAAGACAAGGCACATCAAGCGTCGCTTCAACTCCATTCGTGAAAATGTTCAAGATGGAGACATAGATATTTGTCAAGTGCACACGGACCTGAATGTAGCAGATCCGTTGACTAAACCTCTCCCTAGAGCAAAACATGATCAACACCAGAATTCCATGGGTGTTCGATTCATCACAATGTAACTAGATTATTGACTCTAGTGCAAGTGGGAGACTGTTGGAAATATGCCCTAGAGGCAATAATAAAAGCATTATTATTATATTTCCTTGTTCATGATAATTGTCTTTGTTCATGCTATAATTGTGTTATCCGGAAATCGTAATACATGTGTGAATAATAGACACCAACATGTCACTAGTAAGCCTCTAGTTGACTAGCTCGTTGATCAACAGATAGTCATGGTTTCCTGACTATGGACATTGGATGTCATTGATAACGAGATCACATCATTAGGAGAATGATGTGATGGACAAGACCCAATCCTACACATAGCACAAGATCGTGTAGTTCGTTTGCTAGAGTTTTCCAATGTCAAGTATCTTTTCCTTAGACCATGAGATCGTGTAACTCCCGGATACCGTAGGAGTGCTTTGGGTGTACCAAACGTCACAACGTAACTAGGTGACTATAAAGGTATACTACGGGTATCTCTGAAAGTGTCTGTTGGGTTGACACGGATCAAGACTGGGATTTGTCACTCCGTATGACGGAGAGGTATCACTGGGCCCACTCGGTAATGCATCATCATAATGAGCTCAAAGTGACCAAGTGTCTGGTCACGGGATCATGCATTACGGTACGAGTGAAGTGACTTGCCGGTAACGAGATTGAACGAGGTATTGGGATACCGACGATCGGATCTCGGGCAGGTAACATATCGATTGACAAAGGGAATTGTATACGGGGTTGCTTGAATCCTCGACATCGTGGTTCATCCGATGAGATCATCGAGGAGCATGTGGGAGCCAACATGGGTATCCAGATCCCGCTGTTGGTTATTGACCGGAGAGCATCTCGGTCATGTCTACATGTCTCCCGAACCCGTAGGGTCTACACACTTAAGGTTCGGTGACGCTAGGGTTGTAGGGATATGTATATGCAGTAACCCGAATGTTGTTCGGAGTCCCAGATGAGATCCCGGATGTCACGAGGAGTTCCGGAATGGTCCGGAGGTAAAGAATTATATATAGGAAGTGCTATTTCGGGCATCGGGACAAGTTTCGGGGTCACCGGTATTGTACCGGGACCACCGGAAGGGTCCCGGGGGTCCACCGGGTGGGGCCACCTGCCCCGGGGGGCCACATGGGCTGTAGGGGGTGCGCCTTGGCCTATATGGGCCAAGGGCACCAGCCCCAAGAGGCCCATGCGCCTAGGGTTTCAAGGAGGGAAGAGTCCCAAAGGGGGAAGGCACCCCTAGGTGCCTTGGGGAGGAGGGATTCCTCCCCTTGGCCGCACCCCCTAGGAGATTAGATCTCCTAGGGCCGGCGCCCCCCCCCCTTGGCCCTCCGATATATAGTGGGGAGATGGAGGACTTCTTACCTTGATTTTTGGTGCCTCCCTCTCCCTCTCCAACACCTCCTCCTCCTCCATAGTGCTTAGCGAAGCCCTGCCGGAGTACTGCAGCTCCATCACCACCACGCCGCCGTGCTGCTGCTGGAGCCATCTTCCTCAACCTCTCCTTCCCCCTTGCTGGATCAAGAAGAAGGAGACGTCACGCTGACCGTATGTGTGTTGAACACGGAGGTGCCGTCCGTTCGGCGCTAGGATCTCCGGTGATTTGGATCACGTCGAGTACGCCTTCCTCATCCCCGTTCTTTGAACGCTTCCGCGCGTGATCTACAAAGGTATGTAGATGCAATCCAATCACTAGTTGCTAGATGAACTCCTAGATGGATCTTGGTGAAACCGTAGGAAAATTTTTGTTTTCTGCAACGTTCCCCAACAGCGGTGCCCCTAGGGTTTGTGCGAGAAGGAGAAGTGGAAGAAGAGATAATGACTGGGTTTGGCGTGTATTTATAAGGACAGGGACGATGCAGCGTTATTACGCAGGTGCCCCTGGCGGTTCACATCTGAAGAACACGTGGCGAACATGCAACACATTGGAGGGTGTTCCATGTTCCCACGCATGCCAGGATTGTCGGGTGGTCGTTCCCGCTTCTCCGGGTTTCAGGCTAAAAGGATTGAGCATTTAAATCAGATTTACTGTTTATCTCTATGCCTTCTGCTGACAAGGACGCACAGAAGACATTCGACAGTTTCAATAGAATGCATATGATTTGGATAGATAGAGTTTGAGGCAGAAAGCATAGACAGGTTAGGGTCCGATCACATTCACTTAGTTCAAAAGATTCAAACGAGAAGACATAGCTATAAGTGAATGTTGTAGAGGACAAAACACTAATATGTGTATATATCAGAATACAACCAAATCAACATAGTGAAGATAAACATGAGGACATGTTGAAGTTTGAAGACAAACCAAATGCGAAGTCATAGCAAATGTAACGCCATGAGACAAGCACTTCAAATAGAATAATTTGGTGGTGGCGTTACCCACCGTATAGGAAGTATTAGACCCAGACACGACGCACAATTATCATGGCACTCCAAAGTCAAATTTCGCATTAATGTATTCACACTCAGAGTGTAAGTCTTCATTAATTGAAGATATACGTTACTCCGTGTGTTGCACATCTAAGTCATCAACATGCATAAGTGTTAGGATGTGTGCCTGATCATAGGACATTTGAGGATTCCAAGATATTTAGCTCACACCGCAACTTGCAAAACCTTTTCTCATCCAAGGGCTTTGAGAAGATATATGCCAGTTGCTCTTCGGTGTTGACGTGAATGATGTCAATATCTTCCATGATCTCTGAGGAAGTGATGACGGATCTGAACGTGCATTGCCTTTGAGTGCTGAACTGGGTTCTTGGCAATCTTGATGGCGCTTTCATTGTCGCGGTAGAGTGGTACTTGCTTCAGATGGATGCCATAGTCTTTGAGTGTTTGCTTCATCCATAGAAGCTGAGCGCAGCAAGATCCAGCAGCAATGTATTCAGATTCAGAAGTGGAGAGTGTAAGTGCATCTAGTGCCACCCCTAGTTGGTTTTGGAGTATTGACGACAAACCTGGTTGAGGGACTAATGTGTTTGTGAGAATTGCAGGATAACATAGGTAGTAGTCCCTCATTGATTCGGTTTATCTACCGGAGATGACCCCTAAAAATGTAGGAAGACATTGAAGACAATGGTGGTATGTGAAGATATTCACATTGAAGATTATGATGAGAGAAGACATTGCGTGAAGACTATGGGACGCAAAGACTTAGTTGTTTCGTTGTCTCCTTTTCTTCTTTGTTGAGTCATAGGAACCACCGTACTGTTAAGTGGAGTCCAAGTGAACAAAGTCAGAGTGACTGAAGTGATGCTCAACCAAAATTATATGTCTTCGAGCGAAGACAATGAGAGCAATTCTTATCCAGAGCTGGATGAGTCAGCTTTGCTTGTAGCCCAAGTAAAGTTGTCACGTGTGTTTGAAATCTAACCATTGGAACACGAGTTAGTTCCTTAGTGACCCAGGGTCATTTCGGAAAAATTAGGTCGGGTTTCCTAGTGGCTATAAATAGCCCACCCCCTACAACCATAAACGGTTGGCTGCTCAGAGTTAGTGTACGGCTTTTGTCGTTTGAGAGCAACACACCTCGAAGCCTTTGAGAGAGAATTCCTTGCGAGGATAAAGCCCTAACCACCCAGAGCCAAAGAGTGTTAGGCATCACTGAAGTCTTCCTGTCTGTGTGATCTGAAGACTTATTACACTTGAGGACTGTGAATCCTCCAGCCGGTTAGGCATCACGTTCTGAGCATCCAAGAGTCATTGTGGATCGCTGATGAATGAAGTCTGTGAAGGTTTGGGAGTCTTCCTTGAAGACTTACCAGAGTGATTGGGCGAGGACTGGGTGTCCTTAGCTCAAGGGGAATAAGGTGAAGACGCGGTCTTCTGAGCTGAATCTCAGCCTCCCTAACCAGACATACAGTTGTCACAGCAACTGGAACTGGTCCAACAAATCATTGTCTTCAACGAGTCACTGGTTTCGTCCTTCCCATTCCTTTACTTACTGTTGGCCCTGGTGAAGTCATTGTATGATTGCATTATCTTTTGTCTTCACTGAGTAACTGATTGTTCTGATTGGCTTCACACTATCTTCCTACCTGATCTATACTGCCAAGCTGTTATTAGTCATTGTGCTTTCACTTCATTGAATACTTGAGTATGGCTTGCTTAGTGTAGTCTACCTTCCGCTGCATGGTAATACGTTTATTTCTATCGTTTGTCTTCGAAACTTCCATGTTTTGAAGACTTTCATAAAAATCGCCTATTCACCCCCCCTCTAGTCGATCACTAGCACTTTCAATTGGTATCAGAGAAAGGTACTCCCTTGTTCTGTGTGATTCGGTTTAACCACCTGGAGTTTTAACTATGTCGACTGAAGGGATAATTAAAGTCTCCGCTGCATGCCCCGTCTTCGATGGAACTGAATATCCCTACTGGAAGAATAAGATGCGCATGCATCTTGAAGCCATTGATGTCGACCTCTGGTATGTCGTCAAGAATGGCGTTCCCAAGGCTGGTGAAGGTGTCACCGCTGCTGATGTCAAGAAGTTCGTTCAACTGGATTCCACTGCCAAGAACATCATCTGTGGTCATCTGACCAAAGGACAGTATGGCCATGTGAGTGCTCTGGAAACATCCAAGCAAGTCCGGGACTGGCTCTCCAAGGTTAACGAAGGCGTCTCAACCTAGAGAGGCCAAAGAATCAGTGTCCTTCGCAACCTCTTCAACCGCTTCAAGAGAAACGACAATGAGAATGTCCAACTCACGTTTAACCGCCTCACTTACATCACAAATGAGCTTAGAGCTCTCGGCGCTACTAAGATCACCAAGCATGAAATCGTCAGGACACTCTTGAGATCACTTGACACCTCGTTTGACACCCTAGCCCTGATGATTCAAGAACGTCCTAACTTCAAGACACTCGATCCGTCTGACATACTTGAAAGGCTCAACACACATGAGTTTCAGCTTTCTGAGAAAAGAGACATCTACGGTCCCAACTATGGGAGAACTCGCGCCTTGAAGGCAAAAGCTGTTTCCTCATCTGATGAAGAATCTGACTGCAGTTATGATGATCCTGAAGACATTGGAAGGGAGCATGCTATTCTTGTGAAGAAGTTCCAGATATTCACCAAGAAGAAAGACTTCAGAAAGTCTTCACGATCCAGCTCAAGAAATGATGAAGCTTCTGCTCATGACTACAAGAAGAGAACATGCCACAAGTGCAAGAAACCTGGTCACTACATCTCTGAGTGTCCGCAGTGGGACAATGAGAACAAGAAGAAGAAGAAGAGAAAGGAGTATGATTCTGACGACAAGAAGAAGAAGAAATACTCAAAATCTTCTTCCAAGTCTTCCTCAAAGTCTTCATCACAAAAGAAGAGCTCATCTGGCAAGGCCCGCGCATTTGTCGGCAAGGAAATGGATTCAGAGGAGGAGTCTACTTCTGAGGAGGCAGAGGTGGAGTCTGAGGAGGAGTCCGATTCTGGCGTTGCAAGTCTAGCTACTGCCTACGTTGCCAAGTCCATCTTCAACACTAAAGACAATGACTCCGTTACCAACGCCGATGCTAATGACAAGGACAACTCCACTCCCACCTACTGCTTCATGGCACGCGGTGCCAAGGTAAACTCACGCGCCACTCACTATCAAACATCAAGTGAAGATGACTCTGATTGTGGTTCCAAACCCAGCTACAAAACACTTGCTAAAATTGCAACTGAACAACAGAAAGCTATGGAACATATTCAAAAACTATTAGACAAAAGCGATGAGCTGTTAGACGCTGAAATGACTCGATCTCAGTCCTTAATTGAAGACATAAAAAATCTTCATGTTAAGTATGAGGAACTTGAAAGTCGTCATGAAACACTCTCAACAACTCATGAAAAGCTTTCCTATGATTATCTTCAAAGGAAGCAAGATCTTGAGAAATTGAGAGCGGCTCATGAAGATCTTTAAAAGGAAAACGAGTCACTTCGTGCCAAACAGATCAGTTCTGCTCAGGAAGGATTTGAACCACCATGTCTTAAATGCATTGAGCGTGATAACGCTACTTCTGTTGCTGAATGTTCTACTGTTGCTACTATTGCAATATCTTCAACTGCTGATGTGGTAACTAACCCCTCTGCTGAGGATGCCACTTCTATTGCTGATGAGAATGCTAGGTTGAAGACATTGCTTGAAACAGGGATGTTCAAAAGTCTCAAAGGGCATCAGACACTATGTGATGTCCTCAAAAGGCAGATCCTGAACCGAAACCCTAGGAAAAAGGGTGTTGGGTTCGAAAGGAAAATGAATGCTGATGGCTCTTACTGGAAACCTGAGCAGTACCCCAAAACCACATGGGTTGCTGCAAAGGAACCTTTAGTGGATCCATCCACCCTATCTGGCTTCACTTGTGCTAATCCCATTGTTATTGATGAATCCTTTGATGCAAACTATAAACTGTTTAAGAATCGGAATGGTGAAGTGTTTGCTTCACAATTCTCTTCGTGAAGCCTATCCCCCTAACTGCACTGTAGGGTACGACACCAGCTGCTTCAGAATGGATTATTGATAGTGTGTGCTCTAATCACATGACTGGCAAGCGAAGTCTTCTTATGGACTCAACCTTACGTCCATCTGACAAAAGTCACATCACATTTGCTGACACTGGTAAAAGCAAGGTATTGGGTCTAGGTAGAGTTGCAATCTCAAGGGATCAACACATGGATAAAGTCATGCTTGTTGAATCCCTTGGTTTCAACTTAATGTCGGTCTCAATGCTTTGCGATTTAAACATGATTGTGATGTTTGGAAAATATCGTTGCCTTGTTCTAATGGAATCTAACAAGTCTAGTTTTTGAAGGGTATCGGAAAGATGATTTGTACATGGTAGATTTCTCAGCAGGACCACAACTTGTCGTATGTCTTCTAGCAAAAGCTTCTGAATGCTGGCTCTGGCATCGGAGGCTAGGGCATGCTGGCATGAGGAACTTGCACACTCTTGCAAGAAAGAAGCATGTCATAGGCATCGAGGGCGTCAAGTTCAAGTAGGATCACTTATGCAGTGCTTGTGAAGAAGGAAAGATGACGAGGGCCAAGCATCCCTCGAAGATAATCATGACAACGACTCAACCCTTCGAACTGCTCCACATGGACCTTTTTGGTCCCACTCATTACTCAACTCTTACTACTACTGCTTGTCTCTATGGCTTTGTCATTGTTGATGATTATTCAAGATATACTTGGGTGCATATAATCCTCTACAAGACTAAAGTGCAGGATGTCTTCAGACGCTTCGCCAATCGTGCCATGAACAACTATGGCGTCAAGACAAAGCACATCAGAAGTGACAATGGCACTGAATTCAAGAACACTGGCCTAGATACGTATCTTGATACTTTGGGCATCACACATGAATTCTCAGCTCCGTACACACCGCAGCAGAATGGCGTCGTGGAACGCAAGAATAGAACGCTTATTGAGATGGTCCGGACGATGCTTAATGAATACAAGACTCCAAGAAAATTCTGGCCTGAAGCCATTGATACTGCATGCCATATCATCACCCGTGTTTATCTTCACAACCTTCCCAACAATACATCCTATGAGCTCCTTACTGGCAAGAAGCCAAATGTCAGTTACTTCAGAGTATTTGGTGCCAGGTGCTGGATCAAGGATCCACATCACACTTCAAAATTTGCACCGAAAGCACATGAAGGTTTTATGCTTGGATATGGAAAGGATTCGCACTCCTACAGAGTCTTCAACCTCTTTCACTATAAAGTGGTTGAAACTGTGGATGTGCGGTTCGATGAGACTAACGGCTCACAAAGAGAGCACCTGCCAAATGTGCTAGATGAAGTTCCATCCAGTGAATCAATCAAACTTATGGGAACTGGAGAAATCATACCATCTGAAGCTCAGCCTGAAGAGAAACTTATCATCTCTGCACCTGATCAACCTGAAGGCAATGCTCAGCCTGAAGACAATCCTTCTAACGATGACAATTATCAACAAGAGCAAAATCTTCGTCCTGTACATCCTCGTGTTGCAAATGAAGTACAGATTGAGAGAATAATTGATAGCATCAATGCACCAGGTCTACTCACTCGTTCAAGGGCAACACAACTAGCAAATTTCTGTTGGCACTTCACATTCGTCTCAATATCTGAACCCAAGAAAGTTGATGAAGCCTTCATGGAACCTGAATGGATTCAAGCTATGAAAGAAGAGCTTCAACAGTTTGAGCTGAATAATGTATGGGAACTGGTTAAGCGTCCTGATCCTCGTAAGCACAATATAATAGGCACTAAATGGATATATCGCAACAAGCAAGATGAGCATGGTCAAGTTGTCAGAAACAAAGCCGTCTCGTTGCTCAAGGATACACTCAAGTTGAAGGGATTGACTTCGATGAAACATTTGCTCCTGTGGCTAGGCTTGAAGCCATACACATACTGCTGGCCTATGCAAATCATCATAACATTCTTCTGTATCAAATGGATGTGAAGAGCGCTTTTCTCAATGGCAAGATTGAAGAAGAAGTGTATGTTGCACAACCGCCTGGCTTTGAAGATCCAAAACATCCTGACATGGTGTACAAGCTCAACAAGGCACTGTATGGCCTCAAACAAGCCCCTCGGGCTTGGTATGACACACTCAAAGACTTCCTGAAGAGCAAAGGCTTCAAACCTGGTTCCCTCGACCCCACTCTCTTCATGAAGACATATGATGGTGAACTGTTTGTGTGCCAAATATATGTGGATGACATTATCTTCGGCTGCACCAATCAGAAATACAGCTGACGAGTTTGGATATATGATGCAAGAGCAATATCAGATGTCCATGATGGGTGAGCTGAAGTTCTTCCTTGGTCTTCAAATACGTCAGCAACGCAACGACATCTTTATATCTCAAGAGAAATACCTCAAAGATTGCCTGAAGAAATTTGGAATGCAAGATTGCAAAGGCTTCACGACGCCAATGCCAGCCAAACATCATCTGGGTCCCGACGACAATGGTAAAGAGTTCGATCAAAAGTATATCGCTCCATGATTGGTTCCTTGCTTTATTTATGTGCATCTAGGCCAGATATCATGCTTAGTGTTTACATGTGTGCCCGGTTCCAAGTGGCACCAAAGGAATCGCATCACTTAGCTGTGAAGCGAATTCTCAGATATTTGGCTCACATCCCAACACTAGGATTATTGTATCCAAAGGGCTCAGAGTTTGATCTAGTTGGATTCTCGGATGCTGATTATGCTGGTGACAAGGTGGATGGCAAGTCTACATCAGGCACATGTCATTTTCCGGGACGATCACTTGTATGTTGGTCTTTAAAGAAGCAGAACTATGTATCTCTCTCCACCGCTGAATCTGAATACATTGCTGCTAGATCTTGCTGCGCTCAGCTTCTATGGATGAAGCAAACACTCAAAGACTACGGCATTCATCTGAAGCAAGTGCCACTCTACTACGACAACGAAAGCGCCATCAAGATTGCCAACAACCCAGTTTAGCACTCGAAGACAAAGCACATTGAAATTCATCATCATTTTCTCAGAGATCATGTTATGAAGGAAGATATTGATATCATACACGTCAACACTGTAGAGCAATTGGCAGATATCGGCACCAAGCCCTTGGATGAGAAGAGGTTTTGCAAGTTACGGTGTGAGCTAAATATCTTGGAATCCTCAAATGTCCTGTGATCAGGCACACATCCTAACACTTAAGCATGTTGATGACATAGATGTGCAACACATGAAGTAAAGTATATCTTCAATCAATGAAGACTTACATTCTGAGTGTGAATACATTAACATGGAATTTGACTTCGGAGCGCCACGATAATTGTGCGCCGTGTCTGGGTCTAATACTTCCTATACGGTGGGTAACGCCACCACCAAATTCTTCTGTTTGAAGTGTTTTACTCATGGCGTTACATTTTCTATGTCTTCACATTTGGTTTGTCTTCAATTTCAACGTGTCTTCATGATTATCTTCACTATGTTGATTTGATTGTCTTCTGATATATACATATTAGTGTTTTGTCCTCTACAACATTCACTTATAGCTACATCTTCCTTGTTGAATCTTTTGAACTAAGTGAATGTGATCGGACCCTAATCTCTCTATGCTTTCTATATCAAACTCTATCTGTCCAAATCATATGCATTCTATTGAAACTGTCGAATGTCTTCTCTGTGCCCTTGTCAGCAGAAGATACAGAGAAAAACATTAAGTCTGTTTTAAATGCTCTATCCTTATTGCCTGAAATCCGGAGAAACCGGAACGACCATCCGACAGTTCGGGCGGGCGTGGGAACGTGGGACAACTCCAAGTATGTTGCATGCTTGCCACGTGTCCCTCAGATGTGAACCGTCAGGGGCACCTGTGTAATTACGCTGTGCCGCATACTTCCTTATAAATACATGTCCCCTACGGTCAAGAAAACCTTCTTCCACCTCTCCACCTCGTCAAAACCCTAGCGCCACCGCTAGCTCTCGACGACGCTGGCGACGAAGCGCTTAGCTGCCCTGACTTCACTAACGTCGTCCTCACGCTGGCCGCGGTCATCGTCCTCTACGCCACCGCCGTAGGTGTCCTCCGTCGCCAAGTTAGGGCACGGTGGATTGAACTGCTCGGTCTCCTAATCTTCCCATCTAGCAGTTCATCGTGTGGTAAATAAAACTCTCTTTTTACCATCCTTTTGATCCTAAAAGATTCATCCTGTTTACCGAAAGTGGTTTTTGCCTACTCAATGTTAGATCTATCCTGTCTGCATCTCATATAATGCCTAGTATATTCACTTAAGTTTCATAACGAGTTAGATTCCTCACTTGTACATATTCCTGGATTCGTACAAATTTGGAACCAGCTTCAAACACATAAGTGAATGTCTTCGCACCATGAGGTCAATGTCTTCAAACTGATTTATCTTCAAAATCTTCTGAGAATGCATATGACCTCTTCCCTTCCCTCGCATCTCTAATGCTGTCACAGGTACATGTCCGTGGGAGAATCCCTTGGCTCTCATAGTCTGCATTCGTTTGCAGAATTCTTACAGCATCACATTAACTCTCCCGAAGCCAGTTCATGTTTGACCAGCAAGCGGAAGCCTTTGAAGCCTTTAAACGTGTTGAAGCCATTCAGTTTGAAGTTCATGGCTACAGAGAAATCAGCAAGGAAGGGTGGGAGACAGCATCGAGGGGGAGCATTAAGAGATCTGCCTGATGACATCTCAGAGCTGTACAAGATATATCCAGAAGAGGATTACAATCAGTGCAAGACACGAATCCAATGGATTCGAAGATATTGGGCCAAACAATGGTTTAAATACAAGTTTGTGACCCAGGAGTATGCTGAGAGGAATGCCATCAAGAGTCCTTGGGGTGACATTCGCTTCCGAAGCCTTCCACCCAAGACCAGAGCTGAAGCTATTGCTCAGGGTTTCTATCCATGTATGGTCCGTGGACCACATCCTAAAAATGCCGACCCATCATCACTGCTCTGGTGTCGTGACGATAATCTCTTCAAGCGCAACTTCCAGCACGCAAAGGCATCGGCCACGGAAAACAAGAAGTCATTGGGACTAGACTTCAACCCTGGTCCTTCTACTCCCCGGGCTGACGGCACATGCGATGCTGAACCCAATATCGTCGGACCTTTCTACAACCTTGATGGCCTTATCACTCACATTTCTGTTCAAGGTGCCAAAGTGGATCATTCTGATGATGATGCCGACACTGATGAAGCCCCAGCTCCTACTCCAAAGCCGCAGAAGCAAAAGAAGGCTAAAGCTTCAAAGTCAGCTGCTCCTCCAAAAGCTTCACGTGCGAAGCCACTGGCTACTGCACCGTCTGAAGACAGTGTGCAGTCTGAAGATCTATCACGTATCTCCAAGAAGATGGAGATGAAAAAGAATACTGATCAGGCATTGACCCCTGCTGCCATTCTGCGAGACGAACACATTGATCTGTCCAGTGATGAAGATCTTGTAGATGACGCTCTTGAGCAACTGATTAAGAGCAAGGAAGAAGCAGAAATCTTCAATGATTTGCCTCTCTTTGACGGGGCAATCATCCACAACTTCATTGATGAGTGGTTTGAAACCCCCAATCTCAGCTTTGAAGATCTACAACTTCCAATTGGCCTCAGCGTCTCTTTCACTGGCGCCATTGCTTCTGAGCTAGCTCTAGCTCGGTGCATCGTTGAACTGAAGCACAAGATCGACTATGAGAAAGCTCAGTTCAAGAAGCACATGGCAAAGCTCAGTGTGCAAGATGTCAAAAACTTCAAGGTTATGCTGCATGAGCTCAAGGAAGCTTTTCTCAAGAAACGAGAAGAAGCTAAAGGTTCTCGTGAGCGCATGAAGAGTCTGGCTAACAAGTGCATGCAAGCCTACAATGAAGCTAATAAGCGCAAGGCTCTTGGGCCTGGCATCGACCCCAGAATGGCTGAAAAGAAGAAGAAGCCATCGACTGACAAATCTGCACCTTCAAGGCGGGAAGAACCTCGCATTGTCTTCCCAAGCAGCATGTCTAGCTCGAAGCCAAAGGTCAAGTCAACCGTTTCAGAACTGAAGAAGACAAAGGCTGCCGAGGCTGAAGTCAGAAAGAGGAAAAATCCTGAAGCTTCTGATGTCGCTCCCTCCAAGAAGAAGCACAAAACTAAGAAAGATCGGGCTACTCCCACAGAGCCCCTTATTGTCGAGCCCATCTCGGTTGCTCGTCCTGACTCTTTGCATCAAGAACGACGGATGGTAGTTCATGAGCCTGCTTCCATAGAGGCTCCTAAAGCTGAAGGCATTCCAGCAGTTGACCCCACCACTGCTAAAGACATTGATCACCATGACAATGTTGAAGATGATGTAGTTCTTCCTCAGATCGAGCACAACTTGGTATCATCGCCTGTTCTCACGAACAGCGAACTCATCAGCATTGGTCGTCCTCTGACGCCAATTGCTCAGGATGCATCATGGGCTGATCACCCACAACAAAAAGACACCCCGAGTACTCCCCAACAACAAGTCACCCCACCAGTGCAAGAAGAAGATGACTTTGAGGCCCAGCCAACTCCATCTCCATAGGCGTCACCGGCGTTATGCAGGCTTCGCAAAGGACCAAGGCCCCAAGTCCCTCCTTCGAGCGTTCCAGAAGGAGAAGTGCACCACCAATCTGTTGCATGTCAGGTGTTCCCAGAAGCCACTCCTACTATGAATGTCTCCGAGTCTGAAGCTAAAGTTGCTGAAGACAATCTGGCTGCATCAGGCGAAGAAAAATAAGCAGAAGAACGTGTCCCTAATCCCCCCATCACTGAAGAAGTTGTTCCTGAAGTGAACGTGTCGATGCCCGACCCTCCAGCTCCTCAAGTGGAGGTTGAGAATCCTGAGGCTGCCACCACTAACACCACTGAAGCCAATGATGTGGTCATGGCTGAAGACAATGTGGAGCCTGCACCAAACACTGTGCCAGAAGCCAATGAATCACCTACAACAGATGTGCAGCCTGACGCCTCTATTGATACCACTGCTCATGTTCCGCCACCAAGGCCAAAAACTATCGAGCAAGCATACAACTATGGCCAGCTTATCACTGTCAAATGGCCTCTTCTTGTTCCTCCACCTGCTGCTGGTCCCCAATTTGACTATCACGTCGAGCGCATGCCTCAGGTTCAGAAGCCAATGCCAAGGCTGCCTAGGTTTCCAGGCACTGCATCTGCACCCGGATCATTCAATATCAATGGCTTCAAAGCACACAACACCTTCTTTAATAGCGCCAAGAACCCCTACTCTAAGGCAAGAATATCTTCTGATCGGTTCTAGAGCTATCAGCGGCGCAGTTATTACTCATGCATCTTATACAATCAAGGTCACATTTTTCCACATATGCGTCTTGACACTGAAGCCATAACTAGTCTACCCTATTTCGAAGAAGCGCTGGATTGCTTCGGTGAGTCTGGCTTGTTGCAGTTCGTCACTGACAAGGAGCACTGGAACGAAGAATTGCTGCTCCAATTCTATGCAACTCTTCATATTCGTGGCTACAACAGGGATCCGAAGACTTGGGTCCTTGAGTGGATGACAGGCAATGTTCATCATGAAGCCAAAGCCTTTGATGTCATTGAGCTCACTGGCCTACCCACTCCAGATGATCTTTATGAACCTGGTTGTCAACTTCACGGTGCTGCTATGGAAAGCATTTTTCACAAGCCTGAACCCAACATGAGTCAGATGCTTAGCATGAGGAAGCCTTTGCCTCCTGATGCTGAATATCCTAAGGAGTTCTTTGTTGAAGACCTTGAGTATCTGCCACGTACTATCTATCACATTATAAGGCAAACTCTCTGGCCCATCAAAGGACATTCTCCACATGCAAAGCTTGAAGGTGCAATGAAGACTTTGGTCTTCCATATTCTTCACGGCAAAAGCTTCAATGCACAAGACTTCTTCATCCGCCAACTTGCTGCATCAGGATATGATCTCTTTGGCTTGAAGTTTTACACTCCATGGATTATGCGTCTGATCAAACTACACTCAGCTGTCACCTATCAGCCCTCTGCTCGCAATCATCTGATTTTTCTGCCTGACATCGATATGTCAGTTGAATCCATCTATCCAGAGCCTGCCAAGGATCCCTTTAGTCTTCAAAATGCTGATAATCAAAGCTTCTCACAACACATTGAAGGAGTCCAAGTAGTCACTCGTGTTTATCCTCTAGCTGGTACTACCCGTGCACCTCATCGTGCCCTCACTGAAGCCACTGAAAGCACCATTGCACAATGGCCTAAGAAGCGATCTCGTGTTCTCAATGCCCGAGAGCTTCTGGTTGCCCTTCATCAGAAACAGGATAAACATCATGACTGGCTGAAGCGCCAAATGCAAAGCCTCTTGGTGGACGTAAACAGGATTCGCAACCTTGCCACCAAGAATGCCTTTGTCACCCATGAAACTTGTCGGCGTACATGGAAAGGGCTGACGCTTATGTGTTCTGAAGATGATCTTCAAGATGATGGCTTCTCTGAACGTTTCAAGTTTTACTCAACACCTCCGAGAAGGACTGTGCTGCGGCGTACTCCGTCTCTTGAAGACTCTGAGTTCTCCTCCTTTGTTGCAACAATGAATGCACGTGTCATCGATGATGAAGACGATGCTACTTCACCACCTTCAGCGCGAATCAACACTGCACCAAGTTCGTCTGCACCGCCAAGTAACACCGACGACCCTGCTGCTTCACCAACTCCTCATGGGAACGAGTAGGTGCTCTATGTCTTCAAACCTTTTTGGTCCTTACTGACAAAAGGGGGAGAAGCATATGAGTTTGATAGTCTTCAAGTGGGTCCATATGGGCGGTGGTTTTATATTTTTCCTAGTGTTTACAACTCTCGCTTT
Source organism: Triticum urartu (assembly GCF_003073215.2). NCBI lineage: Eukaryota > Viridiplantae > Streptophyta > Magnoliopsida > Poales > Poaceae > Triticum > Triticum urartu. The sequence continues at coordinate 302,366,655 of NC_053024.1, read as the reverse complement.
TTGATACATTTGGTTCTTTGAGTTGTAACACATAAACTCGATGGTCATCTGCTACTTATTTGCTATTCTGTGATGCGATGATAAATTCCGCATGTGCGATGATAACTTCCGCACTTAGGTCATTCTCCAGGCGTCCATTTTTCATTATGCATGTCATTATCTTCACATACTTTTCATGCATGATGAATTGTCGTCATAAGTTGAAGAGGATCTCCACAAGTACAACCTGCCATGTGCATTTGCATTCCAAAAGCAAATTACTTATATGCACATCTTCAGGGGGAGCCTTTGCCACTTATGAAGACAATACCTAAATCCTTTACATTTCACATACTTTTATCCCCGTTGAAAACTTCAACTAGTTTGTCATCAATCACCAAAAAGGGGGGAGATTGTAAGTGCATCTAGTGCCACCCCTAGTTGGTTTTGGAGTATTGACGACAAACCTGGTTGAGGGACTAATGTGTTTGTGAGAATTTCAGGATAACATAGGTAGTAGTCCCTCATTGATTCGGTTTATCTACCGGAGATGACCCCGAAAAAATGTATGAAGACATTGAAGACAATGGTGCTATGTGAAGATATTCACATTGAAGACTATGACGAGAGAAGACATTGCATGAAGATTATGGGACGCGAAGACTTAGTTGTTTCGTTGTCTCCTTTTCTTCTTTGTTGAGTCATAGGAACCACCGTACTATTAAGTGGGGTCCAAGTGAACAAAGTCATAGTGACTGAAGTGATGCTCAACCAAAATCCTATGTCTTCGAGCGAAGACAATGAGAGCAATTCTTATCCAGAGCTGGATGAGTCAGCTTTGCTTGTAGCCCAAGTAAAGTTGCCGCGTGTGTTTGAAATCTGATCATTGGAACACGTGTCAGTTCCTTACTGACCCAGGGTCATTTCAGACAAATCAGGTCGGGTTGCCTAGTGGCTATAAATAGCCCACCCCCTACAACCATAAACGGTTGGCTGCTCAGAGTTAGTGTATGGCTTTTGTCATTTGAGAGCAACCCACCTCAAAGCCTTTGAGAGAGAATTCCTTGCGAGGATAAAGCCCTAACCATCCAGAGCCAAAGAGTGTTAGGCATCACTGAAGTCTTCCTGTCTGTGTGATCTGAAGACTTATTACACTTGGGGACTGTGAATCCTCCAGCCGGTTAGGCGTCGCGTTCTGAGCATCCAAGAGTCATTGTGGATCGCCGGTGAACGAAGTCTGTGAAGGTTTGGGAGTCTACCTTGAAGACTTACCAAAGTGATTGGGCGAGGACTGGGTGTCCTTAGCTCAAGGGGAATAAGGTGAAGACATGGTCTTCTGAGTTGAATCTCAGCCTCCCTAACCAGACGTACAGTTGTCACAACAACTGGAACTGGTCCAACAAATCATTGTCTTCAACGAGTCACTGGTTTCGCCCTTCCCATTCCTTTACTTACTGTTGGCCCTGGTGAAGTCATTGTATGATTGCATTATCTTTTGTCTTCACTGAGTAACTGATTGTTCTGATTGGCTTCACACTATCTTCCTACCTGATCTATACTGCCTAGCTGCTATTAGTCATTGTGCTTTCACTTCATTGAATACTTGACTATGGCTTGCTTAGTGTAGTCTACCTTCCGCTGCATGGTAATAGGTTTATTTCTATCATTTGTCTTCGAAACTTCCATGTTTTGAAGACTTTCATAAAAATTGCCTATTCACCCCCCCTCTAGTCGATCACTAGCACTTTCAGAGAGAGATACACAGTTCTGCTTCTTTGAAGACCAACAAACAAGTGATCGTCCCAGAAAGTGACATGTGCCTGATGTAGACTTGCGATCCACCTTGTCACCAGCATAATCAGCATTTGAGAATCCAACTAGATCAAACTCTGAGCCCTTTGGATACCATAATCCTAGTGTTGGGGTGTAAGCCAAATATTGAAGAATTCGCTTCACAGCTAAGTGATGCGATTCCTTTGGTGCCACTTGGAATCGGGAACACATGCAAACACTAAGCATGATATCTGGCCTAGATGCACATAAATAAAGCAAAGAACCAATCATGGAGCGGTATACCTTTTGATTGAACTATTTACCATTGGCGCAAGGACCTAGATGACTCTTGGTTGGCATTGGCGTCGTGTAACCTTTGCAGTCTTGCATTCCAAACTTCTTCAGGCAGTCTTTGAGGTATTTCTCTTGAGATATGAAGATGCCATTGCTTTGCTGCTGTATTTGATGACCAACGAAGAACTTCAGCTCACCCATCATGGACATTTGATATTGCTCTTGCATCATGTGTCCAAACTCATCACTGTATTTTTGATTTGTGCAGCCGAAGATAATGTCATCCACATATATTTGGCACACAAACAGTTCACCCTCATATGTCTTCGTGAAGAGTGTGGGATCCAAGGAACCAGGTTTGAAGCCTTTGCTCTTGAGGAAGTCTTTGAGTGTGTCATACCAAGCACGAGGGGCTTGTTTAAGGCCATACAGTTCCTTGTTGAGCTTGTAAACCATGTTAGGATGTTTTGGATCTTCAAAACCAGGCGGTTGTGCAAGATACACTTCTTCTTCAATCTTGCCATTGAGAAAGGCACTCTTCACATCCATTTGATACAGAAGGATGTTATGATGATTTGCAAAGGCTAGCAGTATGCGAATAGCTTCAAGCCTAGCCACAGGAGCAAATGTAACATCGAAGTCAATTCCTTCAACTTGAGTGTATCATTGAGCAACGAGACGAGCCTTGTTTCTGACAACTTGACCATGCTCATCTTGCTTGTTGTGATATATCCATTTAGTGCCTATGATATTGTGTTTACGAGGATCAGGACGCTTGACCACTTCCCATACATTATTCAGCTCGAACTGTTGAAGCTCTTCTTGCATAGCTTGAATCCATTCAGGTTCCATGAAGGCTTCATCAACTTTCTTGGGTTCAGATATTGAGACAAATGCAAAGTGCCCACAGAAATTTGCTAGCTGTGTTGCCCTTGAACGAGTGAATGGACCAGGTGCATTGATGCTATCAATTATCTTCTCAATATGTACTTCATTTGCAACACGAGGATGAACTGGTAGAAGATTTTGCTCTTGCTGATCATTGTCATCGTTTGGAGGATTGTCTTCAGGCTGAGCATTGTCTTCAGGTTGATTAGGTGCAGAAATGATAAGTTCCTCTTCAGGCTGTACTTCAGACAGTATGATTTCTCCAGTTCCCATAAGCTTGATGGATTCACTAGGGGAATTTCATCTAGCACATTTGGCAGGTGCTCTCTTTGCGAGCCGTTAGTCTCATCGAACTGCACATCCACAGTTTCAACCACTTTATAGTGTAAGAGGTTGAAGACTCTGTAGGAGTGCGAATCCTTTCCGTAACCAAGCATAAAACCTTCATGTGCTTTCGGTGCAAATTTTGAAGTGTGATGTGGATCCTTGATCCAGCACCTAGCAGCAAATACTCTGAAGTAACTGACATTTGGCTTCTTACCAGTGAGGAGTTCATAGGATGTTTTCTTCAGAAGCTTGTGAAGACAAACACGGTTGATGACATGGCATGCAGTATCAATAGCTTTAGGCCAGAACTTTCCTGGTGTCTTGTATTCATCGAGCATTGTCCGAGCCATCTCAATGAGTGTTCTGTTCTTGTGTTCCACGATGCCATTCTGCTGCGGTGTGTACGGAGCTTTGAACTCATGAGTGATGCCCAATGTATCAAGATAAGTGTCGAGGCCGGTGTTCTTGAATTCAGTGCCATTGTCACTTCTGATGTGCTTGATCTTCACGCCATAGTTGTTCATGCCTCGATTGGCGAAGCGTCTGAAGACATCCTACACTTCAGTCTTGTAGAGGATTATGTGTACCCATGTATATCTTGAATAATCATCAACAATGACGAAGCCATAGAGACAAGCAGTAGTAGTTAGAGTAGAGTAGTGAGTAGGGCCAAGGAGGTCCATGTGTAGCAGTTTGAAGGGTTGAGTCGTTGTTATGATTGTCTTCGAGGGATGCTTGGCCCTCATCATCTTTCCAGCTTCGCAGGCACCGCATAAGTGATCCTTCTTGAACTTGACACCCTCGATGCCTATGGCGTGCTTCTTCTTTGTGAGAGTATGCAAGTTCCTCATGCTAGCATTCCCTAGCCTCTGATGCCAGAGCCATCACTCAAAAGCTTTTGTAAGAAGACATACGGCAAGCTGTGGTCCTGCTGAGAAATCTACCATGTACAAATCATCTTTCCGATACCCTTCAAAGACTAGAGACTTGTCAGATTCCATTAGAACAAGGCAACGATATTTTCCAAATATCACAATCATGTTCAAATCGCAAAGCATTGAGACAGACATTAAGTTGAAACCAAGGGATTCAACAAGCATCACTTTATACATGTGCTGGTCCTTTGAGATTGCAACTCTACCTAGACCCAATACCTTGCTTTTACCAGTGTCAGCAAATGTGATGTGACTCTTCTCAGATGGACGTAAGGTTGAGTCCATGAGAAGACTTTGATCACCAGTCATATGATTAGTGCATCCACTATTGATGATCCATTCTAAAGCAGCTGGTGTCATACCCTACAGAACAGTTATGGGGATAGGCTTCACGAAGAGTATTGTGAAGCATAAGCATTTGACAAGCAAGTGAATTATGAAATCTCAGACCCAGGTTAGAACTGATAGGATGCATGTTAAGTGACTCAGAAATGAAATACATAATAAGATCATTTGGGCATTTTATCTTGTGCCCCACAAGATGTTTTAGGTCCCCAGCAATAGCTTTAGACGCCTTTGATTTTTGGCTGGAGACTAATCCCTGCAAAAGAGAGTTAAGTTTTCTTGGCCACCCACATCTTCAGGGGTGGCTCCGAAGCAATGAGTCTAAGTGCAGCATCTGAGAACTTTGGCTTTGAAGCCCTGGCAAATAGTTTTGCAGGAGGTGAATAATACTCATAAGAATAAGCAGAGTAGTTCTTGGTCTTATGAATATGGCGGTTTGATGAAACACGCTCATATTCATAGGCCTGAGTATGGTTTCCCTGCAAAACATTTGTGTTAGTGTGACTCAGGTGAGTCCTCTGTCTGTATGAAGCCTTGGGACCATATGAAGCTTGTGGTCTGGGGTTTGTCTTCTTCCCTTGTGTTGTCATGATGACGTTCACAGGAAGATTCTCCAGACACCTTTTGGGCACCCAGACTTTCTTCATCGGTGGCCCATTCCTGCAGTTAGTACCAATATACCTAGCAAACACTTCACCATTTTGATTCTAAAACAGTTTATAGTTTGCATCAAAGTATTCATCAATGACAATAGGGTTAGCACAAGTGAAGCCAGATAGGGTGGATGGATCCACTAAAGGTTCCTTTGCAGCAACCCATGTGGTTTTGGGGTACTGCTTAGACTTCCAGTAAGAGCCATCAACATTCATTTTCCTTTTGAACCCAACACCCTCTTTCCTAGGGTTTCGGTTCAGAATCTGCCTTTTGAGGACATCACATGGTGTCTCATGCCCTTTGAGACTTTTGTACATCCCTGTTTCAAGCAATGTCTTCAACCTAGCATTTTCACCAGCAATAGCAGTGGCATCCTCAGCAGAGGGGTTAGTTACCACACCAACAGTTGAAGATATTGCAACAGTAGCAGCAGTAGAACATTCAGCAACAGAAGTAGCGTTATCACGCTCAAGGCATTATAGACATGGTGGTTCAAAACCTTCCTGAGCGGGACTGATCTGTTGAGATCGAAGTGACTCATTTTCCTTTTGAAGATCTTCATGAACCGCTCTCATTTTCTCAAGTTCTTGCTTCCTTTGAAGATAATCATAGGAAAGCTTTTCATGAGTTGTTGAGAGCGTTTCATGACAACTTTCAAGTTCCTCATACTTAACATGAAGATTTTTTTATGTCTTCAATTAAGGACTGAGATCGAGTCATTTCAGCGTCCAACAGGTCATCGCTTTTGTCTAACAGTTTTTGAATATGTTCCATAGCTTTCTGTTGTTCAGTTGCAATTTTAGCAAGTGTTTTGTAGCTGGGTTTGGAATCACAATCAGAGTCATTTTCACTGGATGTTTGATAGTGAGCATTGCGTGAGTTTACCTTGGCACCGCGTGCCATGAAGCAATAGGTGGGAGCGGAGTCGTCCTTGTCATTAGCATCAGCGTTGGTGACGAAGTGATTGTCTTCAGTGTTGAAGATGGACTTGGCTACGTAGGCTGTAGCCAGACTTGCAACGCCAGAGTCGGACTCCTCCTTAGACTCCACCTCCGCCTCCTCAGAAGCAGACTCCTCCTTTGAATCCATTTCCTTGCCAACAAACGCACGAGCCTTGCCAGATGAACTCTTCTTGTGTGATGAAGACTTTGAGGAAGACTTGGAAGAAGACTTTGAGTATTTCTTCGTCTTCTTGTCGTTAGAATCATATTCCTTGCTCTTCTTCTTCTTGTTGTTCTCATTGTCCCACTGTAGACACTCAGAGATGTAGTGACCAGGTTTCTTGCACTTGTGGCATGTTCTCTTCTTGTAGTCATGAGTAGAAGCTTCATCATTCCTTGAGCTAGATCGTGAATACTTTCTGAAGCCTTTCTTCCTAGTGAACTTCTGGAACTTCTTCACTAGCATAGCAAGCTCCTTTCCAATATCTTCAGGATCATCAGAACTGCAGTCAGATTCTTCTTTAGATGAGGAAACAGCTTTTTCCTTCAAGGCGCGAGTTCGGCCATAGTTGGGACCATAGATATCTCTTTTCTCAGAAAGTTGAAACTCATGTGTGTTGAGCCTTTCAAGTATGTCAGATGGATCGAGTGTCTTGAAGTCATGGCGTTCTTGAATCATCAGGGCTAGGGTGTCAAACGAGTTGTCAAGTGACCTCAGGAGCGTCTTGATGATTTCATGCTTGGTGATCTCAGTAGCGCCCAGAGCTTGAAGCTCATTTGTGATGTTAGTGAGGCGATCAAACGTGAGCTGAATATTCTCATTGATTTTCTCCTCAAGCGGTTGAAGAGGTTGTGAAGGACACTGATCCTTTGATCTCTGTGGGTTGAGACGCCTTAGTTGACCTTGGAGAGCCAGTCCCAGACTAGCTTCGATGTTTCCAGAGCAATCACACGGCCATACTGTCCTTTGGTTAGATGACCATAGATGATGTTCTTGGCAGTAGAATCCAGTTGAACGAACTTCTTGACATCAACAGGGATGAAACCTTCACCAGTCTTGGGAACGCCATTCTTGACGACATACCAGAGGTCGACATCAATGGCTTCAAGATGCATATGCATCTTATTCTTACAGTAGGGATATTCAGTTCCATCGAAGATGGGGCAAGCAGCGAAGACTTTGATTATCCCTACAGTCGACATAGCTAAAACTCCATGTGGTTAAACTGAATCACACAGAACAAGGGAGTACCTTGCTCTGATACCAATTGAAAGTGCTAGTTATCGACTAGAGGGGGGTGAATAGGCGATTTTTATGAAAGTCTTCAAAACATGGAAGTTTCGAAGACAAACGATAGAAATGAACCTATAAACATGCAGCGGAAGGTAGACTACACTAGGCAAGCCGTAGTCAAGTATTCAATGAAGTGAAAGCACGAAGACTAATAGCAACTAGGCAGTACGGATCAGGATGGAAGATAGTATGAAGCCAATCAGGACAAACAGTCACATAGTGAAGACAAATACATAATGCAAACATGCAATGACTTCACAAGGACCAACTGTAAATAAAGAGATGGGAAGGATAGAACCAGTTGCTTGGTGAAGACAAGGATTTGTTGGACCAGTTCTAGTTGCTGTGACAACTGTATGTCTAGTTAGGGAGGCTGAGATTCAACTCAGAAGACCGCGTCTTCACCTTATTCCCCTTGAGCTAAGGACACCCAGTCCTCGCCCAATCACTCAGGTAAGTCTTGAAGGTAGACTTCCAAACCTTCATAGGCTTCGTTCACCGGTGATCCACAATGACTCTTGGACGCTCAGAATGCGGCACCTAACCGGCTGGAGGATTCACAGTCCTCAAGTGTAACAAGTCTTCAGATGACACAGACAGGAAGACTTCAGTGATGCCTAACACTCTTTGGCTCTGGGTGTTTAGGACTTTGTCCTCGCAAGGATTTCTCTCTCGAAGGCTTCGGAGGTGGGTTGCTCTCAAACGACAAAAGCCGTGCACTAACTCTGAGCAGCCACCAATTTATGGTGTAGGGGGTGGGCTATTTATAGCCACTGGGCAACCTGACCTGATTTGTCCGAAATGACCCTGGGTCACTAAGGAACTGACACGTGTTCCAACGGTTAGATTTCAAACACATGCAGCAACTTTACTTGGGCTACAAGTAAAGCTGACTTATCCAGCTCTGGATAAGATTTGCTCTCATTGTCTTCGCTCGAAGACATAGGATTTTGGTTAAGCATCACTTCAGTCACTCTTACTTTGTTCACTGGGACCCCACTTGACAGTACGGTGGTTCCTATGAATCAACAAAGAAGAAAAGGAAACAACGAAACAACTAAGTCTTCGCACTCCATAGTCTTCATGCGATGTCTTCTCTTGTCATAGTCTTCATTGTGAATATCTTTACATACCACCTTTGTCTTCAATGTCTTCATACATTTTTAGGGGTCATCTCCGGTAGGTAAACCGAATCAATGAGGGACTACTACTTGTGTTCCTGCAATTCTCACAAACACATTAGTCCCTCAACCAGGTTTGTCGTCAATACTCCAAAACCAACTAGGGGTGGCACTAGATGCACTTACAGTAGGCATACCAGACAACAAGAAGTGGACAGATCCAAACTTATGAGTCTCTAAAGCATCATCTAGGATCTCTCTGTACATGTGTGCCATAGTGTTGTGGTCTTTCTTCATCTCAGCATAAACATCCAAGTCATCCTCATGTTCTTCTGGGGCATTGATCAACTGAGACCATTCTTCAACAGTGGATTGGTACCTTGTACCTTCAGACATCCAAACTATCCTTCCATCTGGATAGAAGTGAGCTGTGGAGTATGCATGATGAGCCCATCATTCCACTTGGTGAGCTTCTGGGCAACAAATGTAACAACTCCACATGCTTTGAAGCTGTCATATACTCTTGGATAGTGATCTTCATTCTCCTTGATGTACTCCCAGTCAACCCATCTCATGTCACAGACAATGGGCTTCTTGTCAAGCAGGACAGTCTCATAAAAGTCTTGTTGTTCCTTTGTGTGGAACTTGTAATACACAGCAGTTCTCCTCCTGACAGCATATGGATCACACTGTCTCCATAATATCAGTCCTGAATCCTTCCTGATCTTCATATTTTCTGCAACAGGATGTGCATAATTATGGTCAGGGATCTTGGGCTTGATCTTCCTTAGCACTTGAGCTTCATCATCTTCTTCTTCAACTTGAGGCACTGGTGCCTTGTCCTTTTCTGCAGCTGGAAGATTTCTAGTGCTTCTCTTTGGTGCAGACTTTTGAGCTGGAGCTTTGGGAGTAGACTTGGGCTTAGATGGATCAGCCCCTGAGTTTATAGCATCTCTCATAAGCTTCTAAGCTTTGGGTGCTAGTGTAGCATCCTCTTCTTCTTCATCATCATCTCTCATCATTGATGGCTTGCCAATAACTCTGGCAATGGTCTTCTTGACCCTTTCTTTCCTCTTCTTGCCTTCACCTCCTTCTTTGGGTTCAAGAGTGAACTCCATTGTTTCTTGAGTGGAGGCTCTGGCTTTTGACATTGGAACTCTTCTTGCTGGAGCCTTTGTCTTCATTCCAGGCTAACTTGCAGTAGTTGTGCCATACTCTTTTTTCAACACCTTTTTCCTTGAAGTGGCTTCAACCTCAACAGCCACATAATCCTCATCCTCAGAATCTGAGGTTTTCTTCTTCCTTGTCCTGGTAGCTGCCTTTGGAAAGTTGCTATGTGTGCTCCTGCTGCCCTCATCATAACTGCTGGAGGGACTAGTGCCCTCACTCATCTGAACCTGCTCTTCAAACTTGTTTTGACTATCACTTTGATCAGACATCTTCAGCCAAACTGTCAGCAGACCCTGTGAATAGGTTGCAGATGAGGTAGAGTAGATGAGCATCACAAAGTATAGAGGTTTTGCAAAACAATTGAGTCAAAAATCTTAGTTTTAGTTCTCTACAGAAGTGATCTTGGAGCTACCGAATTGACAAACTCGGTGATACCGAAGCAACACTTGGAACCTAAACTAGTGAACCCGGTTGGGCCGAGTCACAGTTCGGTGGCAACAAGATTGCTAGGGTTTCACAGAATCTTGAACTCGGTCACACCGATTTGCATGTTTCGGTCAGACCGGAAAGCGCATGTGCAATGGCCTAAGCTGAATCGGTGAGACCGATTTCCACAGTTCGGTCGGTCCGAGATGAGTTCTGCAGAGAGCTAACCCTAAATTTTTTGAATCAATCTAGATCTAAGGAAGTTTTAGCTGGATGGATCAATCTCAATCGTGGTAAGAAACATGGCATTGTCCTTGTGCTAGGAATCAGAGTGAAAAAGACAGCACAAGGGGTCGAACACTTACCCTAGAGCGGCGAGTGTTCGCTATGGTGGCAATGGTGGAGCAGATTGCCGTTCACGGCGGTGGAGACCAGCGGCGGGAGGTTGCTAGCGGCGAGAGGACGATCTGGAGACCCGAAGAGGCAGAGCAGGTTACGTGCGAGTGAAGGGTCTCGAATTTTTTTCCAAAATTTGACCCATCAGAATATATAACCTGACCCTGTCGGTGTGACCGAGTGGAACAACTCGGTGGCACCGAGATGCAAAACTGCAGGCAGTTACTGCAACTCGGTGTGACCGATAGGTTCTAATAAGTTGCATCGAGATTGAAAACCTAGATCAACTAAGTGATCTTGGTAGGACCGAAAAGGATGCATTGATTAGACCAAAATGCACAAAGAGGTTTTGGAAGTTTAAGTCTATGACGAATCGGGGAATCCGAGTGCTCCTCACACAGAGTGGTTCGAATCTGACTTGATCAAACTTTGTGATGTAGCATGAATAGAGTTTGAGACGAGGAAAGCATAGATAGCTAGAGGGAGTTCTTAGGCATTCTTGTCCATCCACTTGGCAAAAGATAAAAAGCCAAACAATCAAAGAAACAAATGGATATCCTCGAATGAGAAAAATATGCGTCCAACATGCTCACACAATTAAAATGGCAAATGAAATATGTGACAAAGCATGCACAAACACTCTAGCATCTATCAAGCAATTGGCGATGACTAGGTCATCTATATATGAGTATATTGACTTAGGAGTCAAATGAGAACATTTGATCATAGGTCATACTCATCGTTTAAGCACAAGTGGGGTTACCACTTTTACATAAAGCATTATTGTGCTCACACCATTAGAGTTGCTTTAGCTCAATTTTAGAGTAAAGCTCCCCCTAGATGTGATATCCCCCCTAAGAGGGATGAACTAACCTTGGGTTTTGTCGATGATGACTTCATGTAGGTAATGAACATGTGGATGCTCAATGTTGATGTTGGTGTACAAAAATAGGGGCGCACCTTTGTACCCCTTTTCATGTGCACAGGCAGTCAGAGCCGCGCCCACGGCCACACCAAGCAGAATGAGGCAGGTGAGCCAAGGTAAGATTGAAGCCCAAGACAATCAAAGAAACGCCGAGGCCAAGACCACAAAGAGCAGGGGGACGAAGCAAGTTCCCCCGGCAAGACCCTTCCCGGGTGGCCTCAGCGGCCCCAGCAAGACTCTTGTCGGGACAGCTCGCCTCGCACCAACAGAGCGAGCCACCCTTGAGCCCGCGGCCCCCGGTGCTATCATCAGCATGGGGCCAGGGCTCGGGAAGGCACCCCTGTGGCGACATATAGATCTTTGTGAAGACATATTCAAGATCCGATCAGAAGACGACGATTCTCGGCAAGATCCTTGCCAAGGAAGGCCACCAGACCCCCGGCAAGATCCTTGACGGGGACGACAACACGCCACGGCGAGACCCATGCCGGGCCACCCGGCAAGGCCCTCGCCAAAGTTGCCGGCAAGGCCACCGCCAAGCCCATGTCAACCAAGCTCCCACCGCCATTCACATGCAGCTGACAGCCCAACCAGCTGGGCGGGCACCTGCGTGGCAACATGCAGCTCCCAGGCCAACTCATCAAGTGCCTGCATGGCGGCATGCAGATCTTCGTGAAGGCTCCACCAACGCGCCAACTCAGCTACTTGCCTTCCTACATGGCACCGCACGCGTCCCCAACCGAGGCGCATGTCGAAGCGAGGAGGAGCAGCGACGGACGGGATGGGCCTGACCCCCGTCCCCGATAAAGCAAGAGGACACCTAAGCAGTGCATTAAATGCACCTTGTCCTGTAATACGAGGGATAACCTCGTGCCACTGTAGACCTTTCCACCTACTGTGGCCACTGTGTCGACCCCTTTTTCCTATAAAAGGAGGCCCAAGGCGACAAGGAGGGGGATTCGGCTCTTTGCAACCACACGCTGACCACAGCTAGTTCGAGAGCTCAAGAACTCTCAGAAATACACCCACTAAAGTAGGACTAGGGTTTTACGCATCCTCGCGGCCCGAACCTGGGTAAACGATCCTTGTGCTGTCTACTAGCCCTGCTCTCCTCGCAACCCTGCACCCCAGCAGTCGTAGTAGGGGTCCTTGTGATCCCATAGGTGTCGTTCCACACCGACATCCTTGGCGCGCCAGGTAGGGGGCGCAACTGTGAGAATCTGGTCTAGTAGTTAGCCTAGCAGTTCTTCGTCGCCATGGCCCCTAAGAAGAAGATGGCCACGGTGGTCGATTCGTTGGGAGCCGAACGACTCGTGCCGGTGCGGACGAGCAGCAGACCGGTCGCAGACAGGACCCGGGCCACGGCCCGCGAGCACCAGCATCGCCCAGGCTGTCAGAGCCTGGCGAGCGGCATCATACGCGCGCCAGACGACCGGCTACACATCGCCGGATCAAAAGACGGAGCTGGGCCCCCTGCAGGCGGCATGGGACCCTCCAAGGGCGTCGCTATGCCGGATCCTAGCGGCGCGGCGACCTCCAGGACACCTACACCGGCGACCACCGCGCGTTCTTCCCATGGTGTGCGCGCCGAGCAGCGTCACCACGATGGTGACCCTAGGCACCACTGTGGGAAGAGCCCTGTGCGTGATTGACAAGACGATGGGGTTCAGCACGCTTGCCGAAGCGCTAGCGAAAATGGTGTGCAGCCGCTGGGTCGTGACGGAGCTCCTTCTAATATAGTTGGAAGTCGAAGCGCGCCGCGATCCACGCAGCTGTCACCGTCGCCCACGCCAGCGGAAGCTTTGGCACGCGCGCAGCTGCTCCTCGACTTCCCTCCTGCTGCGGAGAAGCTCGACGAGTGGAGGGCCACCATCCGGAGCCTCGTCGCCATCGCAAACAAAGACGATCCGCGACCAGCGGGGCCCTCGGGCCGGCGCTCCATGGAGCCACTACATGCTGGCGCTGGGAGGACCGGGGGAGCTGCGGCCATGGTGCACTCTCCTCCTCGCCGGCCGCCGCGGGCATCGGCCCGTCGCAACAACGCTTGTGACAACATCTCCATAGCGTTGTCCGACCCACGGACCGTCCGCGACCAGCGCCAGGTCCTTCGGGAGCGAGCTCACGAAGACGCTCGAACAATCGTCGAGCGCTGGCACGAAACGCGCCACCAGTCGGACAAGCGGGCGGGACCCGCTATGGACCACCCGGCACTGGGGGGCCCCGGTGGCCTACGTTATGAGGTGGGCTGCCTGGCTTTTACCCGTGAGCTGAGGCAGTTCCAGTGGCCGTCCCACCGCATGTTCAAGCCCGACGTCGGTGAGAAGTACACCGGCAAGACCCATCCGTCCAAGTTCCTCAGCATCTATACCATCATGATGCAGGCCGCTGGGGCTCGCGACGACAAGGTACTTGCCAACTATTTCCCGCTGGCGCTCAAGCCCAATGTGATGTCTTGGTTGATGCACTTGCCGGCGGATTCCATTTCTTCCTGGTCAGATCTGTGCCATGAGTTCGTTGGCGCCTTCACAAGAGGCCACCAAGCTCATGGCTAGGCTAGTGATTTGCATATCATTCCCCAGAAGGAAGGGGAGACCCTGCGCAAGTACATCCAGAGATTCAGCTGGGTGAAGTATAACATCCCCGACGTTCATCCCGCCGCTATGATTAGCGCATTCCACCAAAACGTACGCAATCACAAGATGCGCGAGGAGCTGGCGATGACCAAGGTTAAAGATGTGGCCGAGCTCTACGTTCTGGCCGATAGGTGCGCCTGGGCTGAAGAGGGAAGGAAGTACCCCGGCGAAGACGCCTGCGCGGAAACCAACTCTACTGATGAAGACGCCGCCATCCCGACGAAGAAGAGTCGGCGTCGCAACACGAAACGCAAAGGCAAGGCCTTGCTTGCCGTTGAGGGATCTGACGATACCGGTGCCAGCAAGAAGGTCAAGGTAGACGCCCCCGGCAAGGAGATTGCCTGGTGTGCCGCGTGCCGAGCCCTGGCGGCTACCGACAAGCCACAAAGCTCCGGCAAGCAATACTGCAAGATCCACCGCACCAAGGGCCACGACCTCCAGAACTGCCGACAAGTCGAGCTGCTTGCTGAGAAGCAAAAGGCTGAGTACGAAAGGCGGGACAAGGAGAAGGACCAGGACGGTACTAAGGGATCCGACAAGAAGCGTAGCGGCCAAGGAGGCCGCCCCGGCAAGGACAACCAGCAAGAGAGGCCCGCCCGGGGCCGCGACAAGAAACAAGAAAACGATGGTCATGGCGAGGACGATGAGTCTGGTGAGCAAGGGTTCCAGAAGGCTACGGAGGCCATGTGCGTCGATGGCAGTGCCTCGCTGCATACCTCTCACCGCCGTCTCAAGCAGTGGGCGTGTGAGATTACAACAGCAGAGCCGTCGTTCGACGCTCAGAAGCCGCTGAAGTGGTCCAGCACGCCCCTCATCTTTGACGCCGTGGACCACCCTGACCGCACTACCGCAGTCGGGTGTTTGCCATTGTTGGTCTCGCAAACAATACGCAACCTCGGGGTGAACAAGATGTTGGTTGACGGCGGGGCCGGCCTGAACCTGATCTTGCCTGCCGTGATCAAAAGGTTGCAAATCCCTGATGGAGACCTCAAGGAAACGGGCACGTTTCAAGGGGTCAATCCGGGGAGGAGCCAGCCGAAGGGAAAGATCACACTGCCCGTGACATTTGGAGGAGAGTTGAACTACAGGACGGAGAGGATCGTCTTCGACGTGGCCGAGATCCCCTTGCCCTACAACGGGATCCTCGGCCGCCCGGCATTGGCCAAGTTTATGGCGGCGTCACACTACGCCTACAACATGCTGAAGATGCCTGGGCCGTTGACCATCATCTCCGTCCCCTCCGACAAGAAGGACGTACTGATCTGCGCCGACCAACTATACCGGGAAGCAGTTGCAGCAGCTGCCGTCAAGGCACCTGCTCCTGCCGCTGACGGCCCGGGAGGGAAAAAGGAGCCCGGCAAGACCTCTCGCACCCACTCCGGCAAGCGCACCTCCTTGGAGTGGTGTGCTACCATTGAGGACGTGCCAGAGATCTCTACCGACAAGAGCAAGAGATCCAGAGCCGAGCCGCCGCAGACCAAGAAGGTGCCCGTTGGGGAGAATGGCATGGGAGGGGCCTTCATCATAGGCTCCACCCTCGACAGCAAATAGGAAGGCGCGCTCGTCACCTTCCTGCGGGAAAATGTCGACGTGTTTGCATGGCAAGCGTCCGACATCCCCGGTGTTCCCAGGGAGGTGATTGAGCACCACCTAGCTGTCTGCCCCCACGCGCAGCCCGTCAAGCAAAAGGTAAGAAAGCAGGCTCTGGAAAGGCAGGAGTTCATCACAGAGGAGATCAGGAAGTTGGAAGCAGCAGGTTTGGTGAGAGGGGTGCTACACCTGACGTGGTTGGCCAATCCAGTAGTGGTGTGCAAGGCGAATGGGAAGTGGAGGTTGTGTATTGATTACACAGATATTAACAAGGCTTGCCCTAACGACCCCTTCCACGACCGGGTGTGATCTGTTATCATTCCTCGACGCCTACTCAGTCTACCACCAAATCTTCATGACAAGAGAGGATGAAGAGAAGATGGCATTCATCACCCCATGTGGTACGTATTTATTTTTACGGATGCCTTTTGGGCTGAAGAGTGCCGGATCAACGTTTGCAAGAGCAGTCCAAATTGGTTTTGAACCTCAGCTCCATAGAAATATGGAGGCCTACATGGATGACATAGTGATCAAAACCAAGGACGGGCCAACTCTTGTGCAAGATCTGGAAGAGACATTTGCTAACCTGCGCAAG
Organism: Triticum urartu; assembly: GCF_003073215.2. NCBI lineage: Eukaryota > Viridiplantae > Streptophyta > Magnoliopsida > Poales > Poaceae > Triticum > Triticum urartu. The sequence continues at coordinate 302,350,369 of NC_053024.1, read as the reverse complement.
ATCAACTTCAAGCTGAACCCTGAGAAGTGCGTCTTCCGCGTTCCGCC
>NC_053024.1:302337647-302349201 GCF_003073215.2 Triticum urartu | reverse complement strand
CGAAATGCTTGCACAGATCCACGAGCCAATCGTCAGCATCAGTTGCCTCAACACAATTGCTGAAAGTTTTGGCCCGTTAGCAAGGAACTGGTTGAGTGTAGCAAAGTGATTCTGATTGTTGCCTTGGTTCCCTTGGTTGCCTTGATTGCGCTCTTGAAGAATTTGCATGATCAACTGTGTGTTTGCATTGGTTGCGGCCATCACAGCTTGCCATGCCTCCGGAGGAGGTGGAGGTGGTGGCGGATCAGGATTCGGAGTCGTGCGCGTTGGAGGAGCCATCCTGAAGAGGTTGACCACTCCATTAGCACATTGATAGACAAATAAATGAAGCTGAATCCAACGGAATGAAAATTGCAACATATAGTCTTCACATCCGAACAAAATGAACGAATGCATTCCTCTTGAAATGGTCACATATCCATAAATTGAGAAGCCACTTAGAATTTAAGGTAGAGAAATAAATCAACAAGGTACGGATCAAGAACGAATAACGTACGGATCAAGAAATCCCAATCTCAAACCAATATCCGTGGAAGAAGAACTAGAGCTACTAGAATTCCCACCTATGAAACTCCCGAACCTTTCCGGTTATGCAATCAGGTGTTGGGGATACAGGGGAAGCATAATATCTCACCCAAATCTAGCAAATCCTACATCCAGCTGTATCCATCCTTCAACACATAACCGAGAAAACTTCGGAAACCATCTACCTCAACCTTCGAAAAGCATCCGTTATACAAGTTATGGCGATACTCCCGAACTCCCGCCCCAGTACTGGGTGGCGTCGAGGTTATCTCACCAACGAACTGCATAAAAGAGATTTTCGATGTCGGCGTACTAAACTCAGGTATTCCAGAACTGCAACGATAAAATTATGACACACCTCAGAGCTCAACTCCCCGGGACACTTCCACAAAACCCCTGACAGGAGGCACCAAGACAATGTTCTCGTCACAAAACCATCGGAACGATTCCAAGATACCCGCGTGATCCTAAATTTTTTTAGTGAAATTTGAGAAGAGAAGAGTCAAAACTCTACGTCAGGATGCCTTACCAGAGCGATGAGGAGACTGGAGTAAAAAGAATTCCTAAACTCTCCGATATATAATTCCTAAATGACTCAAAACATTTTTCTAGACACAACTCGGCTGCTAACGATCAAGCAATGGGGGCTCCTAAGGTCGGGGAAGGCTCTGATTACCAACTTGTAACGCCCTCGATGCGCTATAGCTCCCACGTGTCGAGGCACGACTTAGAGGCATAACCATTGAAAGCAATGTCGCAAGTTAGGCAATCTTCACAACATCCCATGTAATATAGATATAAAAGGGGAGATAACATAGTTGGCTTACACTCGCCACGTCAATCAGTACATAAATAACATTACATTCAAACACTCATGGCCCGACTACGGCGCCAAAATAAAGATAACCCAACATGCGACACGGTCCCGATCACCCCCTAAGACTGGGCACATACTACGATCTCGAGAAAGCATTGTATCGTTGAGGTACCTCTGCTCCGCGGCCCCACCAATTCGCACATGCATCACCGACAGTGATCACGTCTCCAGCCGTTGGTGCAGCTTTCTCCGCTTAACCCTACTTTCACCGAGACGTATTGTTTCTCGCGTGGTGTCTCCGTCATTTGACTAGTCCTCGTCAACTCCCCACTTGAGCTCAAGCGCGTCCTTGGAGGGTCAACTCAGCTTGGCATACCCAGCCTTATCGTGATCGTAATTGGTGCCTCCCTGGTGTATTCGGGTTACAGTAATCTGTGAGCCACAGGGACTCAGCAATTCGCACCTCAGCAGTCAAGAGCTATTTAGCTTAAATAGGCCCTAGGCTGCCAACGCGCATAGCGTGTAATGACTAGAGTTATGCTGCTGTGGAGGCATTAATTCGCATGATCCCAAAAGCTGCGCTCGATTGCATGGATCTACGACACGGATAATATGTTCACCCTCCATATTCCCTTCGCTGGTTTCTGTGCTCCAACTCGTGCAACCATAAGCGATAGACTACTGCCCTTGGTCAAACTACTTCTCATCCCGCAGTGATCAGGAAGCCACCAGATTGTATTACAGCATGTCGACGTCTTCCCGTCTCTGAGCGATGCGCTGGGTGAGTACAGGCCCCCCTACCTCTCCTGGCGGGCCAACCGGCCGAGAACAAGAGCAACCTGGCAGCATTACTCTCAACACCATGTTCACTTCCGCGATCGGCCAGGATGAGGCCATCCACGAATCACCTAACGTTGATTCATTTTAATTAATGTTAAGGTCTCATTATATACAACTCGGACTGATTAACACTTACCCATCTACCGTAATTGCGGGGTCGACAGGCCCGGCTTTCACATGTTCAGCAATCCCTGATGCAGCTACATTCGGAAGCTGTCCCAACGTCACTAAGCCATTGAACACGCTCTCTGGCGGGTACGCAACCGGAATAGACCATCCTCCGAGAGTTCCGATCAGACTCAGGCCGACTCGGTTGCTTCAAGCACTATACAGGTTTTAAAACTTGTCGCAACACGCCCGATTGCCGACAAAATCCGATGAGGAGTTGCACATATTTTCTCGGCACACTCGGATGTCTAATACTTCCCGGTCATGATGGCCTGTAGACCAGCGTCCGACAGGTGCCCCTTGGTAGCCGGCGGGCTGACGGGGTTGGTCACCAAACATCAGGGACACTTGGTGTAGCTCCCGCGCGTGCAGCTGGTGTCTGTAATTATTGAAATGAACCCTCGGGTCCCGGAATAACCCATACGAGACCGCGCGTAAAAAGACGTGTAGCACCAATGGGTGAACCCTATGTGTTGGGGCATTGCTTGGAAAGCGTTATAATCAGAAAGGCGGCACAACTATCGAAGGCGAGTGTTCTTCCCTATTTGCTAGTCACCGCGTCAGGTTACGCATAAAAATCCAGGGAATGCGATAACACCAGTATGACGGAAACCCTGTAGGCTGCAAGAGTGGAACCAACAGCTAGGCGATGGGATCCTCGCACCACCTGCCCGACGCCCGGCCTGTCCAACCGTTTTACAGTTCTAGATGCTATTACCTCAGATGGCATATTATAAATGATACCCAAAAGTTAAATTATGTCATCCAACAAGGACGGTCTCCAATTCTTCACGCTGCAACGTAGCATGCTATTAAGGGGCTGAGCAGCGCCAGTAACAAGCCAGCAACGATATTGTAGGACCTGTGCGTTAGAGGTTACCTTGGCAATTGGAGGCCTTGAAAGCAAGTGTAGGATCGTTAGCTTGGATAGCAAAGAGAAGCAACTCTCGAATAACGCAAACGACTTGCAACGTAAGTTCAGTTGCTCCACCAATGGCATCAAAAGAGCGAGCATCTAGCATAAAGCAAAGATAGTAGTGATTTCGAGGGTATGATCATCTTGCCTGCAAAGTGTCAGAGTTGACTGGATCCTCGAAGCAAACTCAACGGGCTCCTCGTTAGCGAACTCGTCTCCCGGCTCTACCCAAACAAGACAAACAAGCAAACGGACACAATCAACCACGTGCAAAGCTCAAACAATATGATGCAAAGATGGTATGCTATGCGGGATGCGATGCGGGATGCATATGCAAGATTTGACAAGGAATGAACCTGGCCTCAACTTGGAAATCCAAGTGTGCCACTGGAAATATGAGATGAAATCGCTTGAAAACGATATAAAGAACGCCGGAATCGGAGTTACGGTTTGGAAATGGCAAGCGATTCAAATATGACCACGTTCTGCGATTTACAGCAAGTAGCCATCTAAATGCAACAAGATGAACATGCTATACACACCCAAACATGGCATAAAATACATGGCAGGGATCCATTCATGATGCTTAACAAAAGATGCACTGAGCTACGGCCAATTCATCAATTAACAGGTTCAAACAAGCATGGCAAAAGTGCATTTGGTAAACAGATTTCAGACTTAGTGAAATTAACACTTGTCTGGAATTTCAGATCAGGTAGCACTTTGGAGCAACAAAACTGCTACAGGACCTGAACATGGCAAAGTAAAGCATGGCATGGAGCTACTCAAAGAGCTTAACAAAAGTCCTTAGTGACCTTGAGCCAAAAGGGATCAGAAAATACAATTGCAAGCATGTGAACATGGCAAAAACATAATCAGGTTCTCAGACTTGGTGAAAACTGGAGCATGCTGAAAACAGATATCAAGTAGGCATGTTTACGAGCTCGATGCACTCACTACAGAGCAAGTCATGACAATAGCATACACCCATCAAGAATACACAAATGCAAGCTAGACATGGCAAGAACAATAACATAGCATGCACGGATCAACTACAACATCATCGGCAAAATCGCTAACAAGTAGACAATCTGCCCAGATTCACGAAATGCAAAAGTAGAGCTCGATTGACTCAAGCTAGGGTGCTCCATAATTGCAAACAAAGACATGGATGGATAGAGCACTACAAGATTAACAAAACGTCCTTACTGATCATCCTCAAAAGAGGCACGGATCACTAGGAAACAACATGAACATATGGCATATGAGATAAACATCAAGGACTTAGTGGAAATGCTAAGTCCCTGAAATCAGCATTACGCAAGTGCCTCACTTTGCAAGCTTGTGCTAGTCACCAACATCACAAAAATACATGGGTTGCACCTCTGGAAGATGGCAAAACCCTTAACAAAACATATGTAGAGCTCATGGGCATATCATGCACACAATAATCATGGCAAAAATGACAAATATCTAAATGGAGCAGCAGATCTGACAATTATCTCAAGTAGCACTCTTCGAACAGCATTTCGGGCATCAACATGAACTCAAATGAAAATGATGCAATGGAATGAAATGATGTACTCTCTGAGGCGAACATTTTGATATGCCATATGCCAAAAACGGAGCTACGGATGCAAAGTTACGATGCGATGAACATGGCATATGAACTAGGGTTTCGGGCAAAAAGTCAATCCTCGAGATTTTAGATCTCAGATCTGGCACGTCTCCCGAGGTCGCCGGAGCTGTTCGCCGGAGAAGAAAGGAGGCCGGAGCTCGGGGAGGCGAGGTGGCCGGGGTGGAGCTCGGCTCCGCCGGCGAGGCGCGGTGCGGCGATGCGGCGACCGGCGCGGTGCGGCGCGGCGACGGAGTTGGCCGGCGGCGGCCGGGGCGACTCGGCGAGACGGCGACCGGAGCGGCGCGGTCCGGCGATGGCGGTGCGGTGGCCCGGGCGGCCGGAGATGGAGGAGAAGGGCGGCCGGAGCCGGTGGAGGCGGGATCGGGCGGTGGCGGCGGCTCGGGCCTCGGGGGCTCTCCCCGGGCCAGAGCGGACCGGAGCGGGCGCGGGTGGCGGCGCGCCACGTGGCAGGGGAGGGAGGATCGGACGTGTCCGGCACCGTCCGGACGTGTCCGGGCGGCGGGGATCTGTTAGGGTTGGGAGAAGACCCGGGATTTGAATGGGGGTTCTATTTATAGAGGTAGAGGGAGCTAGGAAGCGTCCAAATGAGGTGCGGTTTTCGGCCACGCGATCGTGATCGAACGCTCTAGATGATGGAGGAGTTTAGGTGGGTTTTGGGCCACTTTGGAGGGGTGTTGGGCTGCAACACACACGAGGCCTTTTCGGTCCCTCGGTTAACCGTTGGAGTATCAAACGAAGTCCAAATGATACGAAACTTGACAGGCGGTCTACGGTAGTAAACCAAGGCCGCTTGGCAAGTCTCGGTCCAATCCGGAAATGTTTAATCCCCACACACGAAAGAAAGCTAGAAATGACCACCGGAGGAGAACGAAGCGCCGGAATGCAAAACGGACAACGGGGAAAATGCTCGAATGCATGAGATGAACACGTATGCAAATGCAATGCACATGATGACATGATATGAGATGCATGACAATGATAACAACACACGGAGACAAAGACCCGAACCCGAGAAAATAAATAACTTAACGCCGGAAACGGCAAGAGTTGGAGTACAAATTGGGTAAATCATCCGGGGTGTTACAACACTCCACCACTACGAAAAGATCTCGTCCCGAGATCTAGGACTGAAAGAACGCCGGGTACTCAGAACGGAGGTGATCCTCGCGTTCCCAGGTAGCTTCACGGTCGGAATGGTGTGACCACTTGACTTTGAGGAATTGATTGACTTGTTGCGAGTCTTGCGTTCAGTCTCTTCAAGAATAGCAACTGGGTGCTCACGATAGAGAGATCTTCTTGGAGCTCAATGTCCTCGAAGTTGACGGTGCGGTCAGGAGTCTTGAAGCACTTTCGGAGCTGAGAGACATGGAACACATCATGAACATTTGCAAAGTTTGAAGGAAGCTCGAGTTGATAGGCGAGATCGCCTCTCTTGCTGACAATCTTGAAAGGTCCCACGTATCTGGGGGCAAGCTTCCCTTTGATACCGAAGCGACGAGTACCTTTCATAGGAGAGACGCGGAGGTAAACATGATCTCCGATCTCGAAAGCCAAATCACGGTGCTTACTATCATAGTAGCTCTTCTGCGGGATTGGGCTGCTTTGAGGTTATCTCGAATGACTTTGCACATTCTTCCCTGCCTCTGTGATTAAGTCATTTCCGAGAAGCTGACGTTCACCGGTTTCAGACCAGTTGAGAGGGGTACGGCACTTCCTGCCATACAGAATTTCAAATGGGGCCTTGCCCGAACTTGCTTGAAAACTGTTGTTGTAGGAGAATTCCAGCATGAAGACAATCCTCCCACTTCATGCCGAAGGAGATCACACAAGCCCTGAGCATATCTTCAAGAATCTGATTGACACGCTCGACTTGACCGCTAGTTTGAGGATGGAAAGCTGTGCTGAAGCGGATGTTGGTGCCCATGGCCTTCTGAAAAGAATCCCAAAACTTGGAGGTAAAGATGCTGCCACGGTCTGAAGAGATCACTTGTGGAATACCGTGCAGAGAGACAATTCGAGAGGTATAGAGTTCCGCCAATTGAGCTGCAGTGATCGACTCTTTGATAGGCAGAAAGTGAGCCACTTTGTGAGTTTGTCGATGACAACGAATATAGCATCATTGCCACGCTTGGACTTTGGAAACCCAGTCACGAAGTCCATCTCAATGTGGTCAAACTTCCATTCTGGAATGGCAAGAGGTTGGAGGAGACCAGCTGGCCTTTGGTGTTCTGCCTTCACTCTTCTGCAGACATCACATTCATTCACGAATTGAGCAATCTCGCGCTTCATTCGAGTCCACCAATAAGCCTGCTTGAGGTCCTGATACATCTTCGTGCTCCCAGGGTGGATGGAGAGGAGAGAATTGTGAGCCTCGTTCATGATCACTTTACGGAGGTCACCTTTGGGCACAACAATACGATCCTCGAAGAAGAGAGTGTCCTTGTCATCAAGGCGTAGCACTTGTACTTGGGTTGACTCTTGGCAATCCCAATCTTCACCTTTTTCACCATAGCATCAAGAAGTGAGCTTGGCGAATCTGGTCTTCGGTAGGAGAGACTTGAAGGTTGGCGAGGAAACCTTGAGGAACAACTTGCAGATTAGTTTGCGGAAAGCTTCACAAAGCTCGGGTTGGTAAGGCTTGATAATCAAACTGTTGCAGTAAGCCTTCTGCTCAATGCGTCAGCAATTACATTGGCCTTGCCTGGAGTATATTCGATACTCGGATTATACTCTTGAATCATTTCGACCCAACGAGTCTGCCTGAGGTTGAGGTTGGCTGAGTGAAGATGTACTTGAGACTCTTGTGATCAGTGAAGATGTCCACTTTTCTTCCCAATAGAGATGTCTCCAAGTCAAAAGAGCATGCACAACTGCCGCCAACTCGAGATCATGAGTGGGGTAGTTCTTCTCATTGGGCTTCAACTGGCGAGAGGTATAAGCAACAACTTTCTTCTCTTGCATCAAACACTGCGCCAAGACCTTGGAGAGAGGCATCACAAAAGACCTCGTACGGCTTGGATTCATCAGGCGGAGTCAGAACTGGAGCAGTGATCAATTTCTCTTTCAAAGTGTTGAAAGCAATGTCACACTCCGGAGACCAAACGTACTTGACGTGCTTCTGGAGAAGATTTGAGAGAGGCTTCGCGATCTTAGAAAAGTTTTCAACGAATCTTCGGCAATAGCTTGCGAGACCGAGGAAGCTACGGAGTTGCTTCACGTTCTGAGGAGGTTCCCAATTCACAATTGCAGACACCTTCTCAGGATTCACCGGCAATGCCCTTGGCAGAGATGATATGACCAAGATAAAGAACCTCATCGAGCCAAAATTCGCACTTGGAGAACTTGGCGTAGAACTTGTGTTCCCTCAGCTTATCGAGTACCAAACGCAAGTGCTTGGCATGATCTTCCTTGTTCTTCGAGAAAACCAGAATGTCGTCGAGATAGACCAAAACGAAGTCATTGGTGTAGGCGTTGAAGATGAAGTTCATCATGCGAGAGAAACGTCGGAGGAGCGTTGACAAGGCCAAAAGACATGACAGTGTACTCATATGAACCATAGCTTGTCCTGAAAGCCGTCTTGGGAATATCTTGCTCACGGATTCGAATCTGATGATAACCCATACGGAGATCAAGCTTGGAGAATACTTGGGCACCTTTGAGTTGTTCGAACAGCTCATTGATGTTGGGAAGTGGGTATTTGTTCTTGATGGTCTTCTTGTTCAATGGACGGTAATCAACACAAAGTCGGTCCGTTCCATCCTTCTTCTTCACAAAAAGAACACCACAACCCCACGGAGAAGAACTAGGCCGGATGAGACCCATTCTCTTGAATATCGAGTTGCTTCTTCAGCTCCTTCAACTCTTCAGGTCCGAGCTTGTAAGGACGCTTGCACACAGGTTCCGTGCCAGGCTCAAGATCAATAACGAATTCAACTGGCCGGTGCGGAGGCATTCCTGGAAGCTCTTCTGGAACGTCTTGATATTCGCAAACGACTGGAATTTGCGAGATAGCATCCAGTTCACCCTTCTCATTGAGAAACAGACGGATAGTATTATCCCGAGCGGCAGACTCAATTACATCCTCAGACGAATGAGTCAATTGAATCTGCCTGGCTGCACAATCAAGCTGAGCCTTGTGCTTAGAAAGCCAATCCATCCCGAGAATAAGATCAATATCGAGTTACCAAGGATCATTGGAGAAGCCAGAAACTTGAAATCACCCATCGAGATAGAAATATCCGGAACTCGTAGTTAGCGAGCAAACATCTACCCGGAGAGACAACTGCTAATCGGTTATGCAACTTGAGAAAACCACCCATGCTTAGATGCAAAAGGTCTCGAGATAAAACAATGTGATGCACCAGTGTCAAAAAGAACTTTTGCAGGGAACATCGTTAACAGGAAGGTTACCCATGATGACATCTGATGCATCCTCTGCCTGAGCTGCATTCCATATGACCTTGGCGTACTTGGGGTTATGCTTGACCACAGCTGTACTTGCCGATCTGACAGGAGGAGGAGGAGGAGACGCCTCTGGTTGAAACACTTGTTGGCATAGTGACCCTTCTGTTGGCACTTGTTGCACGTGACCTCTGAAAGCGGACGGTGATACGGAGCACTCGATCTTGGAGCTTGAGACGAAGTCTTGTTCGAAAGCCAGGGTTGGGTGGGTGGGAAGATCCACTGCCACCTTTGCTCTTCTGCTGATACGGCTGACGGAACGGAGGAGGAGGAAGCCAATACTTCTGCTGCTTGGCCACTTGAGTAGAGGAAGAAGGAGTAGCATCTCTGACTCGCTTCTTGGAAGCATCACACCTCAGTTGAGCAGCCTCTTGCTTCAGTGCCATGTTGTAGAACTCATCGTACCTCAAGGGCTCAAAGAGAACAAGAGCTAGCTGATTTCTTCTTTGAGACCACCCCTGAACTGGTATATCATGCTCTTCTCATCAGGGACGTCCTGCTTGGCAAAGCGGGCGAGCTTCTGGAACAACTTGTTGTAGTCATAGACAGACAAAGAGCCTTGCTTCAGGTTGCGGAATTCCTCACGCTTGCTTTCAACCACGCTCTGAGGGATATGATGAGCTTGAAATCTTGACGGAAATTCATCCCAAGTGATCACACGTCCACCTCTGGAATCCTTGTACTGCTGGAACCATTCTGCAGCTTGATCTTTGAGTTGGAAGGAAGCGAACTTGAAAGTCCTCAGGCCTGACGTTACTGCACTCGAAATGCTTGCACAGATCCACAAGCCAATCGTCAGCATCGGTTGCCTCAACACAATTGCTGAAAGTCTTTGGCCCGTTAGCAAGGAACTGGTTGAGTGTAGCAAAGTGATTCTGATTGTTGCCTTGGTTCCCTTGGTTGCCTTGATTGCGCTCTTGAAGAATTTGCATGATCAACTGTGTGTTTGCATTGGTTGCGGCCATCACAGCTTGCCATGCCTCCGGAGGAGGTGGAGGTGGTGGCGGATCCTGATTCTGATTCTGATTGGTGCTCTTAGCGGGAGCCATCCTGAAGAGGTTGACCACCGTTAGCACATAGACATGAAGCTGAATCCAACGGAATGAAAATTGCAACATAAAGTCTTCACATCCGAACAAAATGAACGAATGCATTCCTCTTGAAATGGTCACATACCATAAATTGAGAAGCCACTTAGAATTTAGGTAGAGAAATAAATCAACAAGGTACGGATCAAGAACGAATACTCGGTAAGAAATCCCAATCTCAACCAAATATCCGTGGAAGAAGAACTAGAGCTACAAGAATTCCCACCTATGAAACTCCCGAACCTTTCCGGTTATGCAATCAGGTGTTGGGGATACAGGGGAAGCATAATATCTCACCCAAATCTAGCAAATCCTACATCCAGCTGTATCCATCCTTCAACACATAACCAGAGAAAACTTCGGAAACCATCTACCTCAACCTTCGAAAAGCATCCGTTATACAAGTTATGGCGATACTCCCGAACTCCCGCCCCAGTACTGGGTGGCGTCGAGGTTATCTCACCAACGAACTGCATAAAAGAGATTTTCGATGTCGGCGTACTAAACTCAGGTATTCCAGAATGCAACGATAAAATTATGATGACAACACCTCAGAGCTCAACTCCCCGGGACACTTCCACTAAACCCCTGACAGGAGGCACCAAGACAATGTTCTCATCATAAAACCATCGGAACGATTCCAATACCCGCGTGATCCTAAAAAAATTTTTAGTGAAATTTGAGAAGAGAAGAGTCAAAACTCTACGTCAGGATGCCTTACCAGAGCGATGAGGAGACTGGGAAGTAAAAAGAATTCCTACTCTCCGATATATAATTCCTAAATGACTCAAAACATTTTTCTAGACACAACTCGGCTGCTAAAAACGATCAAGCAATGGGGCTCCTAAGGTCGGGGAAGGCTCTGATTACCAACTTGTAACACCCTCGATGCGACTATAGCTCCCACGTGTCGAGGCACGACTTAGAGACATAATCGCATTGAAGGCATATGTCGCAAGTTAGGCAATCTTCACAACATCCCATGTAATATAGATAATAAAAGGGGAGATAACATAGTTGGCTTACACTCGCCACCATCAATCAAGTACATAAATAACATTACATCATCCAAACACTCATGGCCCGGGAATCTCTCTCTG
>NC_053024.1:302317651-302336647 GCF_003073215.2 Triticum urartu | reverse complement strand
GAACATAACACCGATATGACGGAAACTAGGGCGGCAAGAGTGGAACAAAACACTAGGCGAGAGGCCGAGCCTTCCACCCTTTACCAAGTATATAGATGCATTAAGATAACAAGATAATATAATGATATCCCAACAAGTAAATAAATGTTCCAACAAGGAACGGCTCCAATCTTCACCTGCAACTATCAACGCTATAAGAGGGGCTGAGCAGCGGTAATAGCAATCAACGGTTTGCTAGGACATGGTGGGTTAGGGTTTGACATGGCAATTGGGAGGCTGACAGCAAAGGTAGGCATCGTAGCATTGGCAAAAGAGCGAGCAAACTAGCATAGCAAAGATAGTAGTGATTTCGAGGGTATGATCATCTTGCCTGCACAGTTGTCAAAAGTTGACTGGATCCTCACAAGCAAACTCAACGGGCTCCTCGGTAGCGAACTCGTCTCCCGGCTCTACCCAACAAGACAAACAAGCAACAAGGATACAATCAACCACGTGCAAGACCAAGCAATATGATGAAATGATGATATGCTATGCGGGATGCGATGCGGGATGCAAAATGCAAGATATGACAGGAAATGCATGAACCTGGCCTCAACTTGGAATTCCAAGGGTGCCACTGGATAGAGGGGATGAAATCGCTTGAAAACGATATAAAGATCATAGGAATCGGAGCTACGGTTTGGAAATGGCGAGCGTTTTACGAAACGAACCGATCTGCGATATACAGTAAGTAGGCTCCTAAATGCAACGAAATGAACATGCTACAGCTACCAAACATGAAAACAAAATACATGGCAGTGATGTACACAAGATGGTTAACAAAACACTAGCACTGAGCCATAGGCAAATTCATCCATTAAGAGGTTCAAACAAGCATGGCAAAAATGAATATGCAAAACAGATTCCAGACTTTGTGAAATTAACACTAGCCTGAAATTTCAGATCACGAAGCCCTCTTCGGAGCAGCAAAACAACATGATACAAAACCTGAACATGACAAGTAAGAACATGGCATGGAGCTACTCAACAAGCTTAACAAAACACCCAAAGTGACCTGGGGCCAAAAGGGTTCACAAAATACTCTACCGAGCTCACGAACATAGCTCGAACACAATCAGTTTTCAGACTTAGTGAAAACTGAGACATGCAGAAATTTAACTCACGAAGGCATGTAAACGAGCTCGATGCACTCACTACGGTGCAAGTCATGGCAAGGAAAGCATATAACCAGCAAGAAGGCACAATATTCTAGCTACACCATGGCAGAACAAAGGCATGCATGGAACACTAACGGGGTAGCATCGGCAAAATCGCAAACAAGTTGACGATCTGCCCAGATTAACAACGAAGCAAAGTGAGCTCGATTGAGTCAACCTAGAGCACTCCACATATGCAAACAAAGACATGGATGGATAGGCGAACATGAATTATCAAAACTCCCTTACTATCATCCTCAAAAGAGGCCGGATCACTAGGAAACAAGCTGGACATATGCATCATGAACTAAAATATCCCAGACTTAGTGAAAATCACTAAGTCCCTGAAATCAGCAATCTCAGGTACCTCTCTTCGCAAGCTTGCACAAGACAACACACACATCCTAAAAATGCATGGGTGGCACCTCTGGAAAGAAGACAAAATGCTTAACAATTCATCCCAAAGGGGCACAGGCATATCATGCACGAATTAAACATGGCAAAAATGACAAAAGTGCATGATGAACTAACGGATCTGCAATTTAACTCACGAAGCCTCCTTCTAACAGCATTTTGGGCAACAAGATGACCTCAAATGCAAATGATGCAATGGAATGAAATGATTTACATGTCGAGACGAAGATTTTGATATATCATACCAAAACGGAGCTACGTTGCGGAGATACAAGCAGTCAAAGGTAGCACGAAAATTAGGGTTTCGGGGGAGAGGGGTCAACCCAGATCTAGATCCAGCGGCACGGATTACGAGGCGGCCGGGGCACTGTAGCGGCACGGCTGCCGAGGTTCGCCGGGAATGGTGGGGATGGCGGCCAGAGCAGCGGGGAAGGCCGGGCCCGGAGGAGAGGACGGCGGCCGGAGGTGGAGCGGCGTCCTGCGGGCGGCGCGGGCCACCGGAGGAGGTCGAGGCGGCGGGGCCCGGCGCGGTGGCGCCGGCCGGCGACGGCGGCAGCGCGCGGCCGGGGACGGGCGGCGGCGGGGCGCCGGCGACGAGGAAGAAAGGCGGCGGGGCGCTGGCGCGAGGCGGCGGGGGAGATGGGCCACGGGGGCCGGGCGCGGGCCAGGCGGGCCGGCGGCGATGCGGTCCCGCCCCGGGGACAGGTGGCGGCGAATGGTTGGCTGGCGGCGGCGGGGCGGACGGTGTCCGGTCGGATCCGGACACGTCCGTCGGTGGGGGGGGGGTGATCTGCTTCTTTTTAGGAGGAGGACGGGGAGGAAGACGAGATCCGAAAATGGGGGCCTTTAAATAGGCATAAGTGGAGCTAGGAGAGTCCAAATGAGGTGCGGTTTTCGCCCACGCGATCGTGATCGAACGCTCTAGGACATGGAGAAGAGTTTGGTGGGTTTTGGGACAAATTTGGAGGGTGTTAGGCTGCAACACACCCAAGGCCTTTTCGGTCCCTCGGTTAACCGTTGGAGTATTAAACGAAGTCCAAATGATACGAAACTTGACAGGCGGTCTACCGGTAGTAACCCAAGGCCGCATGGCAAGTCTCGGTCCAATCCGGAAATGTTTGAACCCCACACACGAAAGAAAGCTTAGAAATGGCCACCGGAGGAGAACGAAGCGCCGGAATGCAAAACGGACAACGGGGAAAATGCTCGAATGCATGAGATGAACATGTATGCAAATGCAATGCACGTGATGACATGATAAGAGATGCACGAAAAAGAAAAACAACACACGGAGACAAAGACCCGAACCCGAGAAATAAATATAACTTAGCGCCGGAGACGGCAAGAGTTGGATACAAATATGGAAAGTATATTCTGGGTATATTGCTTTCAACACTTTGAAAGAGAAGTTGATCACTGCTCCAGTTCTGACTCCGCCTGATGAATCCAAGCCGTACGAGGTCTTTTGTGATGCCTCTCTCCAAGGTCTCGGTGCAGTTTTGATGCAAGAGAAGAAAGTTGTTGCTTATACCTCTCGCCAGTTGAAGCCTAATGAGAAGAACTACCCCACTCATGATCTCGAGTTGGCGGCAGTTGTGCACGCTCTTTTGACTTGGAGACATCTTCTATTGGGAAGAAAAGTGGACATTTTCACCGACCACAAGAGTCTCAAGTACATCTTCACTCAGCCTAATCTCAACCTAAGGCAAACTCGATGGGTCAAAATGATTCAAGAGTATAATTCGAGTATTGAGTATACTCCAGGCAAGGCCAATGTGATTGCTGACGCTTTGAGCAGAAAGGCCTACTGCAACAGTCTGATTCTCAAGCCTTATCAACCTGAGCTCTGTGAAGCTTTCCGCAAGCTTAATCTGCAAATTGTTCCTCAAGGTTTCCTCGCCAACCTTCAAGTCTCTCCTACCTTGGAAGACCAGATTCGCCAAGCCCAGCTTCTTGATGCTATGGTGAAAAAGGTGAAGATTGGTATTGCAAAGAGTCAGTCCAAGTACAAGTGTTACCGACTTGATGACAAGGACACTCTCTTCTTCGAGGATCGAATTGTTGTGCCCAAAGGTGAACTTCGTAAAGTGATCATGAACGAGGCTCATAATTCTCTCCTCTCCATCCACCCTGGGAGCACGAAGATGTATCAGGACCTCAAGCAAGCTTATTGGTGGACTCGAATGAAGCGCGAGATCGCTCAATTCGTGAACGAGTGTGATGTCTGCAGAAGAGTGAAGGCAGAACACCAAAGGCCAGCAGGTCTCCTCCAATCTCTTGCCATTCCAGAATGGAAGTTTGACCACATTGAAATGGACTTCGTGACTGGGTTTCCAAAGTCCAAGCGTGGCAATGATGCTATATTCGTTGTCATCGACAAGCTCACCAAAGTCGCTCACTTTCTGCCTATCAAAGAGTCGATCACTGCAGCTCAATTGGCGGAACTCTATACCTCTCGCATTGTCTCTCTGCACGGTATTCCTCAAGTGATCTCTTCAGACCGTGGCAGCATCTTTACCTCTAAGTTTTGGGATTCTTTTCAGAAGGCCATGGGCACCAGCATCTGCTTCAACACTGCTTTCCATCCTCAAACGAGCGGTCAAGTCGAGCGTGTCAACCAGATTCTCGAAGACATGCTCAGGACTTGTGTGATTTCTTTCGGCATGAAGTGGGAGGACTGTCTTCCTTATGCTGAATTCTCCTATAACAACAGTTTTCAAGCAAGTTCGGGCAAGGCCCCTTTTGAAATTCTGTATGGCAGGAAGTGCCGTACCCCTCTCAACTGGTCTGAAACCGGTGAACGTCAGCTGCTGGGTAATGACTTAATCACGGAAGCAGAAGAAATGTGCAAAGTCATTCGTGATAACCTCAAAGCAGCCCAATCCCGCCAGAAGAGCTACTATGATAGTAAGCACCGTGATTTGGCTTTCGAGATCGGAGATCATGTTTACCTCCGTGTCTCTCCTATGAAAAGTACTCGTCGCTTCGGTATCAAAGGGAAGCTTGCCCCTAGATACGTGGGACCTTTCAAGATTGTCAGCAAGAGAGGCGACCTCGCCTATCAACTCGAGCTTCCTTCAAACTTTGCAAATGTTCATGATGTGTTCCATGTCTCTCAGCTTCGAAAGTGCTTCAAGACTCCTGACCGCACCGTCAACTTCGAGGACATTGAGCTCCAAGAAGATCTCTCTTATCGTGAGCACCCAGTTGCTATTCTTGAAGAGACTGAACGCAAGACTCGCAACAAGTCAATCAAATTTCTCAAAGTCAAGTGGTCTCACCATTCCGACCGTGAAGCTACCTGGGAACGCGAGGATCACCTCCGTTCTGAGTACCCGGAGTTCTTTCAGTCCTAAATCTCGGGACGAGATCTTTTCGTAGTGGTGGAGTGTTGTAACGCCCCAGATATACTTTTCCATATTTGTATCCAACTCTTGTCGTCTCCGGCGCTAAGTTATATTTATTTCTCGGGTTCGGGTCTTTGTCTCCGTGTGTTGTTTTTCTTTTTCGTGCATCTCTTATCATGTCATCACGTGCATTGCATTTGCATACATGTTCATCTCATGCATTCGAGCATTTTCCCCGTTGTCCGTTTTGCATTCCGGCGCTTCGTTCTCCTCCGGTGGCCATTTCTAGCTTTCTTTCGTGTGTGGGGTTCAAACATTTCCGGATTGGACCGAGACTTGCCATGCGGCCTTGGGTTACTACCGGTAGACCGCCTGTCAAGTTTCGTATCATTTGGACTTCGTTTAATACTCCAACGGTTAACCGAGGGACCGAAAAGGCCTTGGGTGTGTTGCAGCCTAACACCCTCCAAATTTGTCCCAAAACCCACCAAACTCTTCTCCATGTCCTAGAGCGTTCGATCACGATCGCGTGGGCGAAAACCGCACCTCATTTGGACTCTCCTAGCTCCACTTATGCCTATTTAAAGGCCCCCATTTTCGGATCTCGTCTTCCTCCCCGTCCTCCTCCTAAAAAAAGCAGATCAACCCCCCCCCCACCGACGGACGTGTCCGGATCCGACCGGACACCGTCCGCCCCGCCGCCGCCAGCCAACCATTCGCCGCCACCTGTCCCCGGGCGGGACCGCATCGCCGCCGGCCCGCCTGGCCCGCGCCCGGCCCCCGTGGCCCATCTCCCCGCGCCTCGCGCCAGCGCCCCGCCGCCTTTCTTCCTCGTCGCCGGCGCCCCGCCGCCGCCCGTCCCCGGCCGCGCGCTGCCGCCGTCGCCGGCCGGCGCCACCGCGCCGGGCCCCGCCGCCTCGACCTCCTCCGGTGGCCCGCGCCGCCGCAGGACGCCGCTCCACCTCCGGCCGCCGTCCTCTCCTCCGGGCCCGGCCTTCCCCGCTGCTCGGCCGCCATCCCCACCATTCCCGGCGAACCTCGGCAGCCGTGCCGCTACAGTGCCCCGGCCTCCTCGTAATCCGTGCCGCTGGATCTAGATCTGGGTTGACCCCTCCCCCGAAACCCTAATTTTCGTGCTACCTTTGACTGCTTGTATCTTGCAACCGTAGCTCCGTTTTGGGCATATGATATATCAAAATCTTCGTCTCGACATGTACATCATTTCATTCCATTGCATCATTTGCATTTGAGGTCATCTTGTGCCCAAAATGCTGTTAGAAGGAGGCTTCGTGAGTTAAATTGCAGATCCGTTAGTTCATCATGCACTTTTGTCATTTTTGCCATGTTTAATTCGTGCATGATATGCCTGTGCCCCTTTGGGATGAATTGTTAAGCATTTTGTCTTCTTTCCAGAGGTGCCACCCATGCATTTTTAGGATGTGTGTGTTGTCTTGTGCAAGCTTGCGAAGAGAGGTACCTGAGATTGCTGATTTCAGGGACTTAGTGATTTTCACTAAGTCTGGGATATTTTAGTTCATGATGCCATATGTCCAGCTTGTTTCCTAGTGATCCGTGCCTCTTTTGAGGATGATCAGTAAGGGAGTTTTGATATTTATGTTATGCTCTATCCATCCATGTCTTTGTTTGCATATGTGGAGTGCTCTAGGTTGACTCAATCGAGCTCAACTTTTGCTTCGTTGTTAATCTGGGCAGATCGTCAACTTGTTTGCGATTTTGCCGATGCTACCGTTAGTGTTCCGTGCATGCTATGCCTTTGTTCTTGCCATGTGTAGCTAGAATATTGTGCCTTCTTGCTGGTTATATGCTTGCCTTGCCATGACTTGCACCGTAGTGAGTGCATCGAGCTCGTTTACATGCCTTCGTGAGTTATAATTTCAGCATGTCTCAGTTTTCACTAAGTCTGAAAACTGATTGTGTTCGAGCTATGTTCGTGAGCTCGGTAGAGTATTTTGTGAACCCTTTTGGCCCCAGGTCACTTTGGGTGTTTTGTTAAGCTTGTTGAGTAGCTCCATTCCATGTTCTTACTTGTCATGTTCAGGTTTTGTATCATGTTGTTTTGCTGCTCCGAAGAGGGCTTCGTGATCTGAAATTTCAGGCTAGTGTTAATTTCACTAAGTCTGGAATCTGTTTTGCATATTCATTTTTGCCATGCTTGTTTGAACCTCTTAATGGATGAATTTGCCTATGGCTCAGTGCTAGTGTTTTGTTAAGCATCTTGTGTACATCACTGCCATGTATTTTTTTTCATGTTTGGTGGCTGTAGCATGTTCATTTCGTTGCATTTAGATGCCTACTTGCTGTAAATCGCAGACCGGTGTCATATCTTAAAACGCTCGCCATTTCCAAACCGTAGCTCCGATTCCAATGATCTTTATATCGTTTTCAAGCGATTTCATCCCCTCTATCCAGTGGTTCCAAGTTGAGTCCAGGTTCATGCATTTCCTGTCATATCTTGTATTTTGCATCCCGCATCGCATCCCGCATAGCATATCATCATTTCATCATATTGCTTGGTCTTGCACGTGGTTGATTGTATCCTTGTTGCTTGTTTGTATTGTTGGGTAGAGCCGGGAGACGAGTTCGCTACCGAGGAGCCCGTTGAGTTTGCTTGTGAGGATCCAGTCAACTCTGACAACTGTGCAGGCAAGATGATCATACCCTCGAAATCACTACTATCTTTGCTATGCTAGTTTGCTCGCTCTTTTGCCAATGCTACGATGCCTACCTTGTGCTGTCAGCCTCCCAATTGCCATGTCAAACCTCTAACCCACCATGTCTAGCAAACCGTTGATTGGCTATGTTACCGCTGCTCAGCCCCTCTTATAGCGTTGCTAGTTGCAGGTGAAGATTGGAGCCGTTCCTTGTTGGAACATTTATTTACTTGTTGGGATATCATTATATTATCTTGTTATCTTAATGCATCTATATACTTGGTAAAGGGTGGAAGGCTCGGCCTCTCGCCTAGTGTTTTGTTCCACTCTTGCCGCCCTAGTTTCCGTCATATCGGTGTTATGTTCCCGGATTTTGCGTTCCTTACGCGGTTGGGTTATAATGGGAACCCCTTGATATTTCGCCTTGATTAAAGCTTTTCCAGCAATGCCCAATGGTTTTACCATTTGCCACCTACCCTTTTCTTTCCCTTGGGTTCTGCAGACTCAAGGGTCATCTTATTTTAGCCCCCCACGGGCCAGTGCTCCCTCTGAGTGTTGGTCCGACCGAGTAGACTGCGGGGCCACCTCGGGGCAACTTGAGGGTTGGTTTTACTCGTAGGATGTCTCATCTGAGTGTGCCCTGAGAAAGAGATATGTGCAGCTTCCTATCGGGATTTGTCGGCACATTCGAGCGGTGTTGCTGGTCTTGTTTTAACCTGTCGAACTGTCTTGTTGTACCAGGTTACCGAGTCTGATCGGTGTGACTCGGGTGGAGGTCTATTCCTTCGTTGACCGTGAGAGCTTGTCATGGGCTAAGTTGGGACCCCCTGCAGGGATTGAACTTTCGAAAGCCGTGCCCGCGGTTATGGGCAGATGGGATTTGTTAATGTCGATTGTAGATAACTTACCTTAATTAATTAAAATGAATCAAACCGTGGTGTGTTGCCGTGATGCCTCTTCTCGGCGGAGTCGGGAGTGGACAGTGTGGAGTTATGTTTGCGCAGGTTGTTCCTTCTAGCTTCTTGCTCGCGCTTTGCCTTCTCTTCTCGCTCTCTCTTTTGCGTATAAGATAGCCACCATATATGTAGTCACTTGCTGCAGCTCCACATATATTTGCCTCATCCATTCCTATAAACTTAAATAGTCTTGATCGCGAGGTGTGCGAGATTGCCTGAGTCCCTGTGGCTCACAAATACTATGATTCCAGATGCAGGTCCAGGGGATTCCGCTCCAGGTGACGAGTACGAGCTCAAGTGGGAGTTCGACGAGGACTCTCAGCGTTATTATGTTTCCTTTCCCGATGATCAGTAGTGGTGCCTAGTTGGGGTTTGATTCAGGGCCTTGTCGCATGTTGGGTTCTTTTCTATTTTGGCGCCGTAGTCGGGCCATGAGTGTTTGCTTGATGGATGTTATTTATGTACTCTGATGTGACGTGGCGAGTGTAAGCCAACTATGTTATCTCCCCCTTTTTTTATGTATTACATGGGATGTTGTAATGATTGCCTGACTTGCGACATTGCTTTCAATGCGGTTATGCCTAAGTCGTGCCTCGACACGTGGGAGCTATAGCCGCATCGAGGGCGTTACAAGTTGGTAATCAGAGCCTTCCCCGACCTTAGGAGCCCCATTGCTTGATCGTTTTTAGCAGCCGAGTTGTGTCTAGAAAAATGTTTTGAGTCATTTAGGAATTATATATCGGAGAGTTAGGAATTCTTTTTACTTCCCAGTCTCCTCATCGCTCTGGTAAGGCATCCTGACGTAGAGTTTTGACTCTTCTCTTCTCAAATTTCACTAAATTTTTTTTAGGATCACGCGGAGTATCTTGGTTTTGTTCCGATGGTTTTGTGACGAGAACATTGTTCTTGGTGCCTCCTGTCTTTAGGGGTTGTGGCAGTGTCCCGGGGAGTTGAGCTCCGAGGTGTTGTCGTCACAATTTTATCGTTGCAATTCTGGAATACTTGGATTGTTCGCCGACATCGAAAATCTCTTTTATGCAGTTCGTTGGTGAGATAACCTCGACGCCACCCAGTATGGGGCGGGAGTTCGGGAGTATCGCCATAACTTGTATAACGGATGCTTTTCGAAGGTTGAGAGATGGTTTCCGAAGGTTTCTTGGTTATGTGTTGAAGGATGGATACAGCTGGATGTAGGATTTGCTAGCTTGGTGAGATATTATGCTCCCTGTATCCCCAACACCTGATTGCATAACCGGGAAAATTTCGGGAATTTCATAGGTGGGAATTCAAGTAGCCTTAGGATATCTTTCCGACTGATGTATGATATGAAATTGGGGTTCGACGTCTAGTGGTTCACCTATTCACGGTCGATATTACAGTGGTCTCGTTGTGTCTTAAAGAGTCCTTGGCTATGCTGACTCGGGGACGCTTCGTATGTCATGTGCACTGCCTTGTACATGATGGTGATGTACGATCGAGCCCGTGTAGGTCCCACCACGAAAACTTCGGACGAAATTTCTATCATGTATTTGTTCCGGCTTATTCCGCAAGCCAACCCTTGGTTTTATTTCGAGTTGTGGCATTCGTTTTGCTTCGACGTCATATGTTGATTCCATCCCTCGTTGATTGTACCCCTTCTACCTGATTCTTCGTGGCTTCGCAATTTAGGAATATGTGACCACTTCAAGAGAATGCATTCGTTCATTTTGTTCGGATGTGAAGACTTTATGTTGCAATTTTCATTCCGTTGGTTTCAGCTTCATTTATCTGTCTATGTGCTAACGGTGGTCAACCTCTTCAGGATGGCTCCCGCTAAGAGCACCAGTCAGAACCAGAATCAAGATCCGCCACCACCTCCACCTCCTCCAGAGGCATGGCAAGCTGTGATGGCCGCAACCAATGCAAACACTCAGCTGATCATGCAAATTCTTCAAGAGCGCAATCAAGGCAGTCAAGGGAATCAAGGCAGCAATCAGAGTCACTTTGCTACACTCAACCAGTTCCTTGCTAACGGGCCAAAGACTTTCAGCAATTGTGTTGAGGCAACCGATGCTGACGATTGGCTTGTGGATCTGTGTAAGCATTTCGAGTGCAGTAACGTCAGGCCTGAGGACTTTGTCAAGTTCACTTCCTTCCAACTCAAAGATCAAGCTGCAGAATGGTTCCAGCAGTACAAGGACTCCAGAGGTGGACGTGTTATCACTTGGGATGATTTCCGTCGAGATTTCCGAGCTCATCATATTCCGCAGAGCGTGGTTGAAAGCAAGCGTGAGGAATTCCGCAATCTGAAGCAAGGCTCTTTGTCTGTCTATGACTACAACAAGTTGTTCCAGAAGCTTGCCCGCTTTGCCAAGCAGGACGTGCCTGATGAGAAGAGCATGATATACCAGTTCAGGGGTGGTCTCAGAGAAGATATTCAGCTCGCTCTTGTTCTCTTCGAGCCCTTGAGATACGATGAGTTCTACAACATGGCACTGAAGCAAGAGGCTGCTCAGTTGAGGTGTGATGCTTCCAGGAAGCGAGTCAGAGATGTTACTCCTTCTTCCTCTACTCAAGTGGCCAAGCAGCAGAAGTTTTGGCTTCCTCCTCCTCCGTTCCGTCAGCCGTATCAGCAGAAGAGCAAAGGTGGTAGTGGTTCTTCCCACCCACCCAACCCAGGCTTTCAGAACAAGGACTTCGTCTCAAGCTCCAAGATCGAGTGCTCCGTATCACCGTCCGCTTTCAGAGGTCACGTGCAACAAGTGCCAACAGAAGGGTCACTATGCCAACAAGTGTCCCAGAGGCGTCTTCCTCCTCCTCCTCCTGTGAGATCGACAAGTACAGCTATGGTCAAGCATAACCCCAAGCATGCCAAGGTCAATTTGATGAATGCAGCTCAGGCAGAGGACTCGTCAGATGTGATCATGGGTAACCTTCCTGTTAGATATTCCTGCAAAAGTTCTATTTGACACTGGTGCATCGCATTCCTTTTTGTCATGCCCTTTTGCATCGAAGCACAATGTTGATACCGAGATTATGCCCAAAGTCATGCAAGTTGTTTCTCCCGGCAAGCTTTTGACTTCTAGTTTGGTTGCTCCCGATGTCTCTATCACGTTGGGCGATTACAAGTTTCTCTCTTCTCCGGTGGTTCTTGGTAACTCGGATATTGATCTTATTCTCGGAATGGATTGGCTTTCTAAGCACAAGGCTCAGCTTGATTGTGCAGCCAGGCAGATTCAATTGACTCATTCGTCTGAGGATGTAATTGTCTTTGCCGCTCGGGATAATACCATCCGTCTGTTTTCTCTCAATGAGAAGGGTGAATTGGATGCCATCTCTCAAATTCCAGTCGTTTGCGAATATCAAGACGTCTTTCCAGAAGAGCTCCCAGGAATGCCTCCGCACCGGCCAGTTGAATTCGTTATTGAACTTGAGCCTGGCACGGAACCTGTGTGCAAACGTCCCTACAAGCTCGGCCCCGAAGAGTTGAAGGAGTTGAAGAAACAACTCGATGAGCAAGAAAGATTGGGTCTCATCCGGCCTAGTACTTCTCCGTGGGGTTGTGGTGTTCTTTTTGTGAAGAAGAAGGATGGATCGAGTCGACTTTGTGTTGATTACCGTCCAGTGAACAAGAAGACCATCAAGAACAAATACCCACTTCCCAACATCAATGAGCTGTTCGAACAACTCAAGGGTGCCAAGTATTCTCCAAGCTTGATCTCCGTATGGGTTATCACCAGATTCGCATTCGTGAAGAAGATATTCCCAAGACAGCATTCAGAACAAGCTTTGGTTCATATGAATACACTGTCATGTCTTTTGGCCTCGCCAACGCTCCTCCGACGTTCTCTCGCATGATGAACTTCATCTTCAACGCCTACACCAATGACTTCGTTTTGGTCTATCTCGATGACATTCTGGTTT
Organism: Triticum urartu; assembly: GCF_003073215.2. Lineage (NCBI taxonomy): Eukaryota > Viridiplantae > Streptophyta > Magnoliopsida > Poales > Poaceae > Triticum > Triticum urartu. Next base: position 302,324,159 of record NC_053024.1, on the reverse strand, counting down.
TCTCGAAGAACAAGGAAGATCATGCCAAGCACTTGCGTTTGGTTCTTGACAAGCTCAGGGAACATCAGTTCTACGCCAAGTTCTCCAAGTGTGAATTTTGGCTCGATGAGGTTCTTTATCTTGGTCATATCATCTCTGCCAAGGGCATTTCCGTGAATCCTGAGAAGGTGTCTGCAATTGTGAATTGGGAACCTCCTCAGAACGTGAAGCAACTCCGCAGTTTCCTCGGTCTCGCAAGCTATTGCAGAAGATTCGTTGAAAACTTTTCTAAGATTGCGAAGCCTCTCTCAAATCTTCTTCAGAAGCACGTCAAGTACGTTTGGTCTCCGGAGTGTGATATTGCTTTCAACACTTTGGAAGAGAAGTTGATCACTGCTCCAGTTCTGACTCCGCCTGTGATGTCCAAGCCGTACGAGTCTTTTGGATGCTCTCTCCAAGGGCTCGGTGCAGTTTTGATGCAAGAGAGAAAGTTGTTGCTTATTACATCGCGCCAGTTGAGCTAATGAGAAGAACTACCCCACTTCATGATCTCGAGGTTGCGGCAGTTGTGCATGCTGCTTTTGACTTGGAGACATCTTCTATTGGGAAGAAAAAGTGGACATTTTCACCGATCACAAGAGTCTCAAGTACATCTTCACTCAGCCTAATCTCAACCTAGGCAAACTCGATGGTCGAAATGATTCAGAGTATAACCGAGTATGAGTATACTCTCAGGCAAGGCAATGTGATGCTGACGCTTTGAGCAGAAAGGCCTATTGCAACAGTCTGATTCTCAAGTCTTATCAACCCGAGCTTTGTGAAGCTTTCCGCAAGCTGAATATGTAAGTTGTTCCTCAAGGTTTCCTCGCCAACCTTCAAGTCTCTCCTACCTTGGAAGACCAGATTCGCCAAGCCCAGCTTCTTGATGCTATGGTGAAAAAGGTGAAGATTGGGATTGCCAAGAGTCAGTCCAAGTACAAGTGCTACCGCCTTGATGACAAGGACACTCTCTTCTTCGAGGATCGTATTGTTGTGCCCAAAGGTGAACTTCGTAAAGTGATCATGAATGAGGCTCACAATTCTCTCCTCTCCATCCACCCTGGGAGCACGAAGATGTATCAGGACCTTAAGCAAGCTTATTGGTGGACTCGAATGAAGCGCGAGATCGCTCAATTCGTGAATGAATGTGATGTCTGCAGAAGAGTGAAGGCAGAACACCAAAGGCCAGCTGGTCTCCTCCAACCTCTTGCCATTCCAGAATGGAAGTTTGACCACATTGAAATGGACTTCGTGACTGGGTTTCCAAAGTCCAAGCGTGGCAATGATGCTATATTCGTCGTCATATCGACAAGCACCAAAGTGGCTCACTTTCTACCTATCAAAGAGTCGATCACTGCGGCTCAATTGGCGGAGCTCTATACCTCTCGCATTGTCTCTCTGCACGGTATTCCTCAAGTGATATCTTCAGACCGTGGCAGCATCTTTACCTCCAAGTTTTGGGATTCTTTTCAGAAGGCCATGGGCACCAGCATCCGCTTTAGCACTGCTTTCCATCCTCAAACGAGCGGTCAAGTCGAGCGTGTCAACCAGATTCTCGAAGTCATGCTTAGGGCTTGTGTGATCTCCTTCGGCATGAAGTGGGAGGATTGTCTTCCTTATGCTGAATTCTCCTATAACAACAGTTTTCAAGCAAGTTCGGGCAAGGCCCCTTTGAAATTCTGTATGGCAGGAAGTGCCGTACCCCTCTCAACTGGTCTGAAACCGGTGAACGTCAGCTGCTGGGTAATGACTTAATCACAGAAGCAGAAGAAATGTGCAAAGTCATTCGTGATAACCTCAAAGCAGCCCAATCCCGCCAGAAGAGCTACTATGATAGTAAGCACCGTGATTTGGCTTTCGAGATCGGAGATCATGTTTACCTCCGTGTCTCTCCTATGAAAGGTACTCGTCGCTTCGGTATCAAAGGGAAGCTTGCCCCTAGATACGTGGGACCTTTCAAGATTGTCAGCAAGAGAGGCGACCTCGCCTATCAACTCGAGCTTCCTTCAAACTTTGCAAATGTTCATGACGTGTTCCATGTCTCTCAGCTTCGAAAGTGCTTCAAGACTCCTGACCGCACCGTCAACTTCGAGGACATTGAGCTCCAAGAAGATCTCTCTTATCGTGAGCACCCAGTTGCTATTCTTGAAGAGACTGAACGCAAGACTCGCAACAAGTCAATCAAATTTCTCAAAGTCAAGTGGTCACACATTCCGACCGTGAAGCTACCTGGGAACGCGAGGATCACCTCCGTTCTGAGTACCCGGAGTTCTTTCAGTCCTAGATCTCGGGACGAGATCTTTTCGTAGTGGTGGAGTGTTGTAACGCCCCAGATATCTTTCCATCATTTGTATCCAACTCTTGCCGTTTCCGGCGTTAAGTTATATTTATTTCTCGGGTTCGGGTCTTTGTCTCCGTGTGTTGTTTTTCTTTTTCGTGCATCTCTTATCATGTCATCTCGTGCATTGCATTTGCATACATGTTCATCTCATGCATTCGAGCATTTTCCCCGTTGTCCGTTTTGCATTCCGGCGCTTCGTTCTCCTCCGGTGGCCATTTCTAGCTTTCTTTCGTGTGTGGGGTTCAAACATTTCCGGATTGGACCGAGACTTGCCATGCGGCCTTGGGTTACTACCGGTAGACCGCCTGTCAAGTTTCGTATCATTTGGACTTCGTTTGATACTCCAACGGTTAACCGAGGGACCGAAAAGGCCTTGGTGTGTTGCAGCCTAACACCCTCCAAATTTGTCCCAAAACCCACCAAACTCTGCTCCATGTCCTAGAGCGTTCGATCACGATCGCGTGGGCGAAAACCGCACCTCATTTGGACTCTCCTAGCTCCACTTATGCCTATTTAAAGGCCCCCATTTTCGGATCTCGTCTTCCTCCCCGTCCTCCTCCTAAAAAAAGCAGATCCCCCCCCACCGACGGACGTGTCCGGATCCGACCGGACACCGTCCGCCCCGCCGCCGCCAGCCAACCATTCGCCGCCACCTGTCCCCGGGGCGGGACCGCATCGCCGCCGGCCCGCCTGGCCCGCGCCCGGCCCCCGTGGCCCATCTCCCCGCCGCCTCGCGCCAGCGCCCCGCCGCCTTTCTTCCTCGTCGCCGGCGCCCCGCCGCCGCCCGTCCCCGGCCGCGCGCTGTCGCCTTCGCCGGCCGGCCAGTGCAGCGCGCGTCAGACGGCGGAGGCCGGCGTCTCGAACCAAGGCCGCAGCCGGTGAAGGAGCCTGGGTCTGGCCGTATCTGTTCGTTCTTTTGTAGTTTGGCTTGGCCTCGGTCTATAATTGCGCAAGTAACCCGCCATTGATGTTAATTTTATTGACTTGTGGATTCGGTCTCCACATGGGTTACAACCACGTAAGTGATGACCATGAACAACTCGGATTTTAACCTCGGGACTTGTCCTAGCAGTTTCCTTGTTTTCATTTGTATTGTAGCAGCGTACGGTGGTTGTTCGAATCGGCAACCAAACGGAGAAAACGTGTACTTGGCAATATCAGTAGTTTGGCGGATCACACAGCTGCCGGCGGCGGCTTAACAGCAACTCCAACTCTTTTGATCATGAAGTTGCCAATCTCTTTTCCAGGTTGTCCATGTTGGATTATTTCTTCACCCCGGTAAAACGCGAATTTCTCCATCTCTGGGAGAGATCCCTCCAAAAACTCAACACCACCGTGCGCAAGCTTCAAGGTGGGCGCCAACTGTCGTGGAAACGTCACGGCACATGTCCTAATGTGAGGACTTAATCGTGAGGCCAACGCATCTATGCGGTAGCTTGAAGGGGTTGATCGGAATCGAGAGATGCAACACGCAAGACGAAGATTTAGACAACTTCGGGCCCCGGGAAACATCATCCGGTAACAACCCTACATGTTATTTGTGGCTAAGTATCATTATCATCGTGAGGGAGTGGCCATAACTCCGGCCCTCCTAGTTGTGTCTAGACCTAATCGTTATTTCACTTCTCCCTCTTCGGGTGCCCTGCCCCTCCTTATATATATTGAAGGGGCAGGTTACATGTAGAGTCCAACTCGGACTTAAGACTTAACTATTCTGTCTTCTCTCCATGAGATTCTCTCCATGGGCTTCTGAACGTTTCGGGCTTCTTAACTGTTGACTTACAATCTGGCTTGCCATCTGGCATAACTGTCCGGCTTAACTGTCTGCTTAACTATCTGCTTAACTATCTACTTAACTATCTGGCTTACAATGCTTCACTTTCCCGCCGGCTTATAGTCTGCCTGGTCACCAATGAAACATCAAGTCCCAGCCGGGTCATATCTCCAGCTGGGTCATACCGCGGGGTATATCCCCGACACTTACTGTACCAATACGTTTTGACGTATCAATCAGACTATAATGGAAATAGTTTCTAACCCAACCAATGCGGTATTGGCCTATCTCTTAATCTGTGTCTCCCTGTTTTTATCCGATTATCATGTACACCTCGGTGCGACTTAAATCGCCAGGGGCTCTATTGAGCCACGTACATTTTTTAAAAAAACTAAACAAAGTCCGAACAATTTCACCGTGCAATTCGGCGTCCCGAATATATCATTATATGCATCGGCTCTGAATCATGTCTTTGGTCAATAGTTGGGTTGCCCGGCTCCTGTGGTTACTACCTTAGGTTCCTCTTGTTCGGCTAAGGCAGTAAAGGGAGAACTACTGCGATTATTTTTCCCGTTTATCCGGACAAACACCTCAGTAGAGAAAGCCGAAAGCTGACTGTCATGATGCGGCCAGAGCTGGTCAGCTATTCGATGACTACGTATAAATCTCTTGCGATTTTTTCCGCATTACGCGATAGGCCAGCCTTCACCCGGCTGGGCATCCACAGCACCCAAGTTCGGATAACCGAATAATACTAGGGGTTGTGCCTATACTCCCATTATAAAACTCCTAGGGCTAAGTGAGAGCGATAAAGCCATATATTCCGATTGCTTGCTTCGCTGCACTAACACCTCCTTCACGGACCAAGTCACTGGGTCAAGTGTGTTTAGGTGCTATCCTGGACACCCCTGTACTACCTATGTGGGGGCTAAAGCCGACGACTGGCCAACTCTCAGATGTCGTAAAAGGCCGCACATGAGGAAAATATTTTAAACTAAAACAAGGAGCATATCATACATAAGCCTTGTTTCGTAATACAGGATTGGACAACATAGGCTAGATTCATTCAAAAATGATGTCCTTCGAACACTGGCCTTCTACAATGCGGGATCCTTCTAGGACATCATCAAAATACCGCTCCGGCATACGATGCTCTTTGCCTGCGGGCGGTCCATCGGTTGTGAGCTTGACGACATCCATCTTTGCCCACTGCACTTTGACACGGGCGAAGTCCATCCACGGACCTTCGATGCAGACTGACCGCTTCACGGCATCAAACCGGGGGCAGGCACTGACTAGCCGCTTCATGAGCCTGAAGTAGGTGGTGGGTATGTGTTCGGCAGGACACATGCAGATTATAAAATCCCTCATTGCCAATTTGGCCACCCTATGCAGTTCAGTCAACTGCTTTAGCTGATCGCTGAGGGGCATTGGATGCTCAAGCGCAAGGTACTGCGACCAGAATAGCTTTTCCGTCGAGCTCCCCTCTTAGGCTCGGAAGAACTCCGCAGCATAGGCAACACTCCGGGGCAGGTCCGCAAACACTCCTTGAAAACTCCAAATCTGAGTCAGTAAGATGTATTTTTTCCTCACAAATTTGCTCTGCATGTTAAAGGCCTTACCAGCCGCAATTTGCTTCGCCTCCTAGATCTCCCGACAGGCGTTTTTGGCTTCGGTCCGGGCCTCCTGAGCATTTTGGAGGGCCTTAGCAAGTTCGGATTTTTGATCCGAAATTTTGTGCTCTAAGGACTCAAATTTGCTTATAGCATCCTTGAGCTCTTGCTGGACTTCCTCCACCCTTGACTCGTGTCTTAGGCGGGCGGCTCGTTCCTCCTCCGCCTCCTTCTTGGCCTCGGCCAGCACGCTCTTGTGGGTATTGACTTTAGGTGCGGCAGCTATGAGCAAAGTTATAAGACTCATTCAGATGGCAAATTCTTGCTGATATTATTTCAGAAGCATTTTCGAAATCACGTACCTTGATTTTCCGCTAAATTCCGCCTCAGCTCAGACGCTTCGGCGGCATGGGTAGTTGACGCCTGCATCGCAGCCTGTTTGGTTCAAATAGATATGTGTGTTAATCTCCTGATTGAGTCATTAGATGCTCTGTTCGGCCTTTCCTTGTGAATACTGAACAGAGTCTCAGGGGCTACTATCTATACACATTCACTTTTTCTAATATAGCCAAACGGTATTATATTATGTACCTCAAAGCCTCTCAGAAGGCTAGTATAGGCCTCATTCAATCCGCTTTTGGTGGACCGAACCCTTTCAACCACCGTACCCATAAGGGTATGATGTTCTTCTACAATGGTGGCACTCTGAAGTGCTTCCACCAGAGTATCCGGGCCTCTGTGTTGACAGAGATCTCTCTGCTT